>NW_011371358.1:2169653-2170456 GCF_000150735.1 Paracoccidioides brasiliensis
ACCGCCTACGTCGACATATACGGGTTACACCGCCTACGTCGACACCAGCCCCTGCAAGAGAGTGAAACACCTTCAATTCACTTAGCTCATCAATCACTAGCTGGGGCGAACTAGCTAGCATCGTCGTCCGCAGAACTTTGACTTTTATATTTGACTACCTCCTACTTACCATCTTCCTACCATGGCCAGTTCGGTTCCTTTTCGGACCTGCTCACTGGCGCTATAAGATTGGCTTTCAAATTCCTGAAAGTCGTGGTGCGGAAGAGCAGGTCGTCGTGGAGTGACAGTCTGCAGCCCTTGGTGTGGATTCGCGAGGATGACGAGACGATAAAGACTAAGATTCTATCAGCTGTGACGCCGCAGCGGCTGCTGAAGACGGGCTATTTGCTCATAGATGCGGATTGGGATCTTGATTTTACCGCCATGGTCAAGGCGCACGAACTTGTTGGACAGGACAGGTTAAAGTTTGATGACTTTAAGACTGCCGTACTTGTTCACGGGGGTGGGGCGGATGGTATGGATTGGTTGGTTTGGAAGGTTGAGGAGGAAAAGAGTGATGCTAGTTCTTCAGAAGAAAAGCTTTCGGATTCCCAGCGTGATAAGATTGTCATGTTCCAAGAGAAACTGGCGGCAATGGGGAAGGAGGATTTGTTTTTCCGTTGGGTGGAATTGATTCAATATGAAAGTACGCAGCCCGGCGGGTTTACTCCGGAAAGACAGCGGAAAGCTATGCAGGAGACGAAACAGTTGTTTGAGGAGCAAGGGGTGGATTTTGAGAAATTTTGGGCTGATGTAGGCGGGAT
>NW_011371358.1:2170528-2245140 GCF_000150735.1 Paracoccidioides brasiliensis
GGGGGAAGGGGGGCGGGTTTTACTATGGGTTGCGTTTGGAGGGGAAGAAAATGGCAGCGAAAAGTTGTATGGGAGAAATTGGGTGAGGTAAAATGGGTGTGAGGTGTGAAGGTGAGTGAGTGAGTGAGTTGAGTGAGGGAGAGCAGCGAAGAAAAAGAGCGAGGGTAAAAAAAGGGCGGGCCGCCTGGCTGGGCTGGCTGGCTCTCTCTCTGGCTGGCTCTGGCTGGCACTGAGGCAAAACTGGGCGAGACCAGGCCAAGGAGGCAAAGAGAGGGGGAAATCTGCTGGGAAACAAACCAGTCGTACCAGCCGTACTGTCATTTAACTACTCCATACCACACAACCACCAGAGGAGACCGTTGCTGACCTGACCCGTCCAGTACGCTCGCGATACCACCACCGTATGATACATACACATCAGCCATACCACGGCACCACCAACAGAATCAGGCAAACGGCAGACAAGAGGGAAGTGGTGGGCCGTGGCAGTAATGATCTCAGGTGCGTGCTGATTTAAAATTCCTTCCCAGCCTGGTTGATCTCTCCACCGTCGCCTGCTAATTCGTGCGTGCTGATTAAAATCCACTCGTCGCGTTTGGCGTGTTGCCTCTTTCTTGATCATTGCTTGTAAATTAATCAGTGGTTGATCCAGGTTGATCAGAGTCGCTTCCCATTACTTTTAAATACAGATTGATTACTCTTCCACTCATACCCGGTGGTTCAGACCGTAGCGGGTAACAGCAATTGATCTTTGATCCCCTTCCTCGCCGTGTGTTTTGTAAACAAAATTTAAAATGGTGATGCCCCAGTTATTTGCTCATTGTTTCATCCATCCACTCACCTACCCACCCAAACCCATTCCATAACACCTTTTTAACCGTTGAAAATTTGGTATTTTAATCGTGATAGTTATATTTCTTTGGTAATCCGGCCCCCATCCATCTCAGTGGGTTAGCCAACAAGAAACCGAAACCACTCTATTTATACGGTCGTTGGCAGACAATAATTTTGTGAGGGTTATATACCGTACCGAATTTAGCATTAGGATCGTGGTAACCAGTCCGTACACACCAGTACTCAACGCCAGCTTAAGAGGACACGGAGTTGAGGGGGAAAATAACATCAATCCATCCACCAATCAACCATGTCATCGTGCTTCAAAACCATAGATTTACGTGTGCTTGCACTTGAACAGGTGAGTGGTAGTCGTCTGCCAGTCGTACTCGAGAGTAGATACCTGGAACACAAACAAGCCAGTATCAAGCGAGCCAACTCTAGCTGGATTCGATCCACACAATATCACACCCACCGAGGTGTTTGTTGCTGGTATCCATGAGTAATATATCATCCTGTATGATTCAAGGATTGCACCGAGTAATGATGATCCTGCAAAAAAGCGAGGCGGGGACTTGCTGAAAGAGGATGTTCCTAGCAATTTGTAATACGGTGATTTGGGCTATCCGGGCTATCTGGGGAATTTTTTTTTATTTTTATTCTCAACCTATTTTTCTCTAATCAATTATCAGACTTGAGGGCTTATTATTTTTAAACTGGCTGCGTTGCTTCGATACATACGAACTCTGTACGTAGGATGCGTATAATAACAGAGATAGGGCTTTGAGACAACAAACTAGTTACTCAATACAACACACCACCAAGATTTTATATGTGGCTTTTTACGACGGACACCGGAGCATATGCAAATAATACGCACTACAATAGACGGGCATAATCTCGAAATAACTAACCAGAATGCATGGAGCTAGAATTGACTTGCTGATTGGTAGCGTGATCACTAGTTGGTTACAAATACCCTTTTCTTCATCTCCTCATCACACATCACTACTTCATGGTTCATACAGCCCCCATGCATGTATGTACTACTGTTCGGAGATCTATGCACGGATGGGTTGCCCAAGTTCCTAGTTCTAGTTAACTACCTTCTATCTCAGCTAGCCACCACTCTCTGCCCTGCACATGAAGACTGTTTATGTTGTCAACCCTCGACAAAACCTGCAGCAAACATCCTTAATTCTTTATCTATTTGTCTGGGTAGTTGTTCTTGTTGTTTTGACAGTCGTGTTTTGTTGATTGTTTTTTGTTTATTTGCTATTTCAGTTCTTCCTCCTTTCTCTTTCGGATATTACTGTTGTATATATATATATATATATATATATTTCCGTCAAGTTCATGCCTCGGGTCTCGAACCTTTTCTTTGACGCCTGCCATTGATCTCTAGGGTGAACCCTGTAACCAATTCAGAATCAATCCATCTTGCTCCCGCCCGTCGTTTAGTTATCTCGTTATCCATTACTACTCAGGCTTTTGGCACGGGCTGTTTTACTCACAGTAAGCAGGGCCAGTTTCGAGTGACTGTCCCGCTTGAGGGATTCATACTGACAGAGAATACTATTTTATTGTCGGGAATGGGCCTATGCAGATAGCTTTATATATCCATTTTTCGTGACGGTTAACTTCCATTTAACCTCTCTTTTCTCCTAAACCAGTATCCCGTTGTCTCGAGCTTTCAGGACTGGGAGTTTGCTCATGGTGCTTGATCCTGGTGGTGGTGGTGGTGTTATCTCTTTTTCTGCTGCCGGCACAAATCCTTGCTGTGGAGTTAACCAACTTCTCAATCATATAGGATGCCCAGAACAATCTACTTGGTAGTTATATAAGAAATGAAATGGAAATATATGGTCAAAATCCTGGTGATGTTGGAAATACCGCCAATATCCTTCACTTTAGACCCGACACTTATGGTTGTTTTGACAAACGATCTCTTGTTAACTATCGTCACAAAAGTTCCCGGAGCTGCAAACGGGCTCTACAGTCGAAGCAGAGGCCAACGCTTCTTCTGTCACCTGATACATCTCACCTACCCTTTTAGACGTCGTAGCCGATTACTGGAATACATATCACAATACTCTTGTACAATACCTCAATGATTAGATGCCGAAGCTATCTTTTTACATTTTGCTTGGGCTGTTCTTTTCATGTGAAGGATTTTATCACGGTTGGTTGGTAGCGCTCGTCATGGCATTCCAGTTCATGAGTCTGTTCATGAATTGGGTTATTGGGTTATTGGGTGGAATGGAAGGCGGAGTTCCTCAGTGGAGCCCAGCTTAGAAATAAGTTCTGCGGCGAGGAATCAATGGGCGCAATCCAGGAGAGGCGACGGATTGACGCAGACACTACAGCAGAGTACGGCAAGTTTATGGGATCTAGTGAGGGTAGCGATGCTTGCGTGGCTGACGGTACGTTGTGTTTCAGGATTGGGTAGCGAGAGGACAGAGAGGGCTGCTGCAGCAGACACCGAGTGCGGTGAATCGGGTTCGCAAGGGAGTTTCGCAACGGCAGCGGAGAGCAGGAGATTTGACCTGAAGTCTACGGACGGAATGAAAATACCTGGACCACTGCCGGGATTGTCTGTTCTATCAATTTATATGTAGAGCTAACCACGCATACCTCGTCCCATCAAACGTATTACTAAGATCGACTCATCACGCAGCGTGAAACAGAATAATTTACAGATGAAACTTAGGTCGACTGGGATATGAAGGATAAGTGGCTTGAAAAGAACAGTACTAGGCGTATGCTTAGATTCATGAACAGCTTGAGGAAGCTGCAGCAAGTGCCTGAACCATTAGGAAGAGCGAACTTTACCGGGGAAGAATTGCGAGAGGCCAACAAAATCATCGTGGATGATTATTAGTAGGACTGTCTGGAGAGATGGGATGATGCAGAGTTTATGACCTGAGCGTTGCTAGGCCCAGGCTAGCATGATGTGATGTGTTATAGCTATCCAAGGGTGAAATGCTAAGCCTTTTTCCAGAGCCTCGGAGGTCTGTATATTAACACATCAGAATAATTGAAACCAAGCGGTGACAAAACTTCACTTTTCCAGATACCAGCTTTTCTGACATATGATATGAATCAAAAAAAACCAGAGTCGTGAACTTGGTTCCAGCTCCCCCCAGCAGGCAGGGCAGCATGAAAGAAACTACTTATGACCTTAAGTCATGTTATCAATAGAATATGCGTTAAGAGACGCGGGGCGGCAGCCTCAAGATAGTCCCTCTGCTTCTTCCTCCACTCTGCACACAAGAAGACCAGGCCGATTGGCAAACAAGCAAATTCAGCCTTGCATTCATTCCTCCCTGTTTGGAAATCGTACGGGAATTGCATGGTAAGAACGAACATATAACCCCACATTTTGTATATGCCGCTAAGGGGGTGTGTGGATGTTGTTCCGTCCGTGCGTTCTCTTCCTGTTCCATTTTATCGAGGAACAAGGTTTGATATGGGCGGGTGGAGGAGATAGGTAATCGAGTCTTAAAGCGGGTTCCAACGCACTCTTGATTCATCTAAACGCAAGATCTGTCCATTTTCGTGATCGTGCATGTTAAAAGAAATTCATAACCATTTTTTAATCAAATACTTTTGGGTAGTCTAGATCGTCTGATCGCATTGGAATTTGTCGCGCTGATCTCCGCGTCGCTACCATCTCATGCAACATATCGATAGGGCGGCGGACGCAGTGTGTGTTGAAGGGATCGGATATCAGACAGGAAGGAAGACGCCATGTCGTGTAAATTTGGAATACAAGAGATCATTTATCTCGTGTTTCTTTCCCTTAGGGAAAAGAGAAGGTTATCGGTAGCAAAAGGACCGACCGTCCGTAACAAGCAACCCAAATTTCAATTATTCCCCACGGCACCAATTCTCCGTAGGCTGGGCAGAATTGCATAGAAACAAAACAATCACAGTTCCTCAAGCATCATCTGCGACATCATCAACCACCAGGTCACGCAGCTTTTCATCCTCCGCCCAGTCAATGCCACTCGCGACAATCGCAGCGCTAACTATCCGCTTGATGGTCACCCAGTTTGCCTGTTCAGCTTTACACTCCTTCTCCACAGTTTCCAACTGAGCCCTAAGCTTCGGGTCTGTAATCTCCTCTCTCCACGTCTTCTCTGCACTCGTAAGTCCCAGAAGAGTCTGCACCATTTGCTGATTCTTTTCATTGTGCTGGATATTTTCCACTTTTGCGTCTGAGAGGGTCTGGATGCATGATGCGTGGGCGCGGGAGAGGTTCTCATATATGAGGGAGAGGAGGTCACGGCGATTTATGAGCGGGAGAAGGGCTCTGCGTATTAAATTGATATGTAAGTAAGGTTGATTACGAAGTATCGCCATTCAGATCTAGGGAAGGGGCTAGAATACCTCTCAGGGGGGAAGTTGGATGCTGCATGGACTGATTGAATGCTTGGGTCTGTCATCAGGACAGTTTCAATGGCCTTCCTCCTTACGGAGTATGTAGATCTGGCCTCCAATAATTCGCGCTCTGCTTGGGCAAGCCGCTCTTCAATGTCATCATCGGCATCGGCATCGTCAGATGCTGGTTCAACGTAGTCTAGTTACGATGGATGGAGAGACTGTTAGCATAACCGTTTTGGGCGAAACCGAAGGCAAAAGTATGCTCAGAGCATAAGTAGAGGGGGCATACCTTGCGATAGCAGAGCCGCCTCAAGTTCCTGTTCCTGGATGCGGTCGTAGAGTTCTAGGACCTGCAGTTCCTTGCGAGACAGTGACATGACATCTCGGGTGCTACTAGTGTTTGCAAGCTCCAGCAGAGCTGTTTCGTGAGGTTCCAGCTGCGACTGTGACCTGGTAACAGGCACCTCACTGTCCAGTGCCATTGCGGGCAATATAATATAGCCAGTTGTGTCAATGATGCATCTTGTGATGAAGAAGTAAGAATGCACAAAGATGATTTAAACACTAGTCCATATATATTTTATCACAGACAGGAACTCAGTCAGGCGGCAACAGATCGATCAACTGACACGCTTCAGCTTGGCAGGTAAATAAAATATTTTGGATCCAGAGCAAATGTCCAAGTGGTTTGGGTGGGACCGGGTGGAAGCTTAAAAGTGAGCTAAGCCTTGCCCCAGACCGGGCGGTTAACTAAATTGTCAACCAACCACTCCATAACTACGGAGTAATTACTTTACAGCCCGATGATAGTATGTTTGTACATGGATGGGGCATTCCAAGTTTAACATCATTTTACTGCTTCAACCTTCCCCCCGTCCATGAACTCCTTTTTATCTGGCCCTACCACCTTGCTATCCCCGTGAGGGATTGTTTCAGTGGCTCTGGAAGGGGGGATGTCATTGCATATCTACGTTGCTCATACGGGCGAGCAGCTGCTTGCTGATCCCGTTTCGTTCGCTTCGTATGGGCCCCCGATTACAATATATAAGATACCTGAGTCAATGTGGAAGCAGTATATGAACTAATGGTGCTGTTTACTAGGCCTGATGCTTTGCGAACATGGATCTCCAGGAAAGTCTCGATACCGGCCCAGCGACAAATATTGATGACTGCTCGCGGGAGGAATGTTAGGCCGCAGACTCTTGCTACAGAGGTATAGAATATACGAGCAGTGCCCCTCTCATAACCTACCTGGTGAATATTTTATTTGGCTAACTCAGATAGAATGAAATATTCGTCTATGACCGGTTATATATAAGCGACAACGCAGTTAGAGACCTCCCAGAAGTCGCACCACCCCAACGTTTTACTCCGGAAAACCCTCCCAATACCTTAGCAGATCAGAATAACTTACAAGCATGGCGAAGTCTCTACATGGCACGGAGGGAGTGGGCTTTAAATCTGGCGACACAGTGCGCTCCAACCAGTAAAGCGATCGACAACCAGATCGAGCACACACATGTCATCAATCGAGCTGTGGATGTTGCCTTGGAGAATCTGAAATCGCACGTCGGAAACCTAGAACACAAGTTCCAGGAGTCTCAGTCGTGGGCGAACGATATATTTAAGGAACAGCAGCTGGTTCTTGACGGCTGGCGTCGTGCGCTTGCCAACATTGAAACCATCCCGGCGAAGCAAGACTTTACCTTCCTGCGACGTCCATCAACCCCCAAGAAAGCCAAGGACCACCAGACTGGAACTCTACAGGACTACATTGATGTGGATCAGGTCAAGCGTGCTGGATCCCAGGTGTCTACCGTGTCTGAGCGATTCGCCCAACGTATGGATGAGATAGAGAAAGCGGTCCATGAGGTGGTGTCAGAAACGGAGTTACTGGTAGAAGCATCCCATCCATCACCCCAAGAAAATGCAAGTGGTCTTCTAGAGGAGATTGAAACAATTTCCAAGAAAATCAACTCTGACTATGAGCATGTGCTGGCGCTTCCGAACACACAAAAAACATTGTCAAGTGTCTCGAGGATGGCGTTGAATCATACAAAGGATCTCCTTCCGTCTATGATGGAAATGTGTCTGGAGATACAGACTACATTGGACCAGTCCATCAAGAAACGGAACTTAGCGATGAAGTCCGCGGTTAGCCGAATGCAGAAAATCTCCAACATAGAATCTCGATTAGCTAGCGTTCAAGCAGAACTATCCAATTTGGATGTTGACGGGGAGGTCTTTGATACGTTATACGAGGCTTTTCACCTACCTGTTTTGTATGGGTCCGTTCTCGTCGAGGCCGTTCGCCGTCGTGAATGGAGTGACAAAATAAAAACCGATTCTCTGAGCATCGCTGAGGAACTTGCAAGTTTTCGGGATGAAGAGCAACGTCGAAGGAAGAAATGGGTGAAAGCCATGGGTGCTTTTCTCTCCTTGTTTGAAGAAAGCACGCCCGGCATAGAGATCAACTTTCAAGGGACACAGGTGCCTGAATGGCCTGAAGTCTCACGAAAGGAGGTCGAAGCCTATATCGAAGACCTGAAAACTAAGCCTGATACGAGTTCTGCTGTTCAAGAGCTAACGCAACTATTGAAAGATTTGGACACGCCTACGCGACACCAGAGACGAAAATCTAAGGCATTCAAACATGGAAGCGTTTTTGATCTTGGTCGAAGTTCATTCCTTGGTCGTGACGATGATATGGTTCGCAGCTTGAAAGACGAGAAGACCAAACTTGAAGACAAACTAAAGGGCTCAGAGAGCCGTATTCGGAAACTTGAAGATCTGCTCCATCGCCAGAGCCAGATGAGTCGACCAGCCAGCACACATTTTGGCTCTGAGATACCCATATATTCAGCATCTCCCCGCCCAGATCAACTGTCAAGAAGGTCATCAATATCCTCCCGTCGAATGTCGTCAAACCAGTCTCCAGAAGACAAGGCATTAATGCAACGAATTGTTACTCTTGAAGCTGAGCTGCTTGCAGAAAAAGAAACGGTCGCAAAAATGCAAAAGGAAGCGCACGTCGAACGCCAGTCCAACAATTATAAAATCCAAGAAGCTCACTCCACCAAAAAGGACTTGATGGAAAATTTAGAGGCTCAACAGCGTGAATTTGAAGATGAACGGAGATTTCTGGATTTGGAGGCCAAAAAGCTTAAAATTAAACTTGAAGAAGCCGAAGAGGAACTTGATAAAGTAATGGATGCCCGGGAACATGACAGGATTGGTGCGGATGAACGACTGAGCTTGCTCCAATCAGAATTCGATGCCTTGCAAAAGAAGTCTGCTGAGGAGATAGCGGATCTCACTTCTCAAGTCCAAACTTACCATGAGAGTAACGAGAAGGCCAACACCGAGAATTCGACCTTACAAGATCGACTCGAAGAATTCGGTCGAAATCAAAAAGACTACATACAAACTCTACAGACTGCCCATGCCCACCTTTCTCCAGGTGGTTCTGCTCCCCAAGATTTGCCCTCTCTTGTCAGAGCGATAGAGGTCTTGTCAGAAGGCCTAGCAATCCATGCCAAGGGTTCCGACGAAGCTTCAGCCAAGGCGCATGAGGAAAACAGGACTTTGTTGGCGAGGTTGGAACAAATGGAAACTGAAATCAATACATTAAGGACAAGCCTTGCAGCCGAAGAAATTGAACGATCTCGCCTGCAAACGATACAGAGTGAAGAAACGCGAAAACTTTCGGCCGTCAAATCGGAACTGGAGGACGAGCGTCAACAGGTCAGAACTCTAAGGTCCAAGTTCACTGCTGGAGAGACTGGCTCAGAGATTCTAAGGGAGCGCGTTGCTGAAGAGGAGCGCAAAGTTGCTACATTAACCGAAAAACTCGACGCTGCGGAATCTCACACACTTAGCTGTGAGGAGGAGATCCGCACTTGGAAAACAAAAGTGGAAGGATTGGAAGCAGCTGGAGAGCGCACCATTATACGGCTTAATACCAGAGGAATCTGGGCGAAAGAGCTTTCTGAAAAGCTCTTCTCCCAAGCTGAGCAGCTCAGCCGCATACTACACCAACTCGGTTTCACAATTATCCGTCAAGATGAAAATATGGTCATTCAACGAGCGTCGAAGGTCAACAACAGTTCGATCCTTGGGGAGAGCATCAGCTTGCCCTCCGTTACTCCGGCGATTCATGATCCGAAATTGCTACAGTGGATACACACCAATGATCCCGAAGAGGAACAGGCAAATTACACTGCGTTCATCACGGCTGTTAATGAGTTCAACGTCGAGGCATTCGGGGAAGCAATAGTCAAGCGCGTGAAGGATATCGAAACACTAGCACGTAAATGGCAAAAGGAAGCTCGGGGTTATCGTGAGAAGTCACGCCGTTTCCAGAGTGAATCTCATGAGAAGATTGCGTACCGGTCATTCAAGGAGGGGGATCTGGCACTATTCTTACCAACGCGCAACCAGGCCATACGATCCTGGGCTGCGTTCAATGTTGGCGCTCCCCACTACTTCCTCCGAGAGCAGGAAGTGCACAAACTACACACCCGCGACTGGCTTCTTGCCCGAATCTCAAAGATCGAGGAGAGAGTGGTTGATCTGTCGAAATCCATGAACGGCACGAATCCGGATCGCCGCTCTATTGCGGAAACAAGTGATGGAGCTTCAGTTATGGATGACGACAACCCATTCGAACTCTCCGATGGTCTGCGCTGGTATCTACTTGATGCGTCGGAAGAAAAGCCAGGGGCGCCTAGTACACCAGGACTGGCTAAGACTACCGTTGCTTCGGCCCATGTGGACGCGAAAGGCAGTATCCGTTTGAAGCGGGGATCTAATGGGGGTGGGGCAACGAAGACGTTGACGAAGAATCTTGATAGCAGGCGAAACAGCTCGGCATCGAAGATAGGCACTCCAGTGCCCGCACTGCAATCTGCAGAATCGATCGGGGATGGTATTGTTTTGCCAGCGGAAGGGGATTCGGGTGCACTGCGGCGAAGGGAGGAAGCACCTATTTTCGACGAGGTTCGCAGAGATCTCTTATCGGGTCCTTCAGGCAGAGAATAAAGAATATTCTTTTCAATTCTTTTCAAGTAAATGTCATTTATTGCAATATTTTGTCTCTACTTTTTTCTTTCTTCTTTCTCCATTCTCCTTTTCTTTCTTTCGTTCGTCCAAAACATGTTTGTTTGTCGGCTGATAATTTCCCCTGTCTATTTCTTATATCTCTCCTGGAAATAGGGTGCCAAACGGGACAGAGCTGGTTCTCGACCCCGAACTCTTAGCCGGAATAACAGCGGCCGTGCAAGCGCTGTTCCTTCTTCACCCATCTCTTCGCCGAACAAACGCGCATCGAGGCCACGGCCTTGGGAGAAGCTTTGGTCGTTGGACTACCGATCTGAAAGTCTAGGTGACAGGTGGTAATAGGTAACAAGATCTATTATTTCTCCCAGAAATCGAAGAGTAGATATGTCTGGCAACAGGAAAGTTTGAACCTTGGCCTGGGACACTCTCGCTGACGGTTATCTCGTACGTATTGCATGCGTCTATGATGAACCAAGCTGACACATTAGCCTAAAGGCATGTGGTGTTTTCTTAGGAAACTTAAGGGGTTCGCGTGGATTGGAACTTCTTCCTGGTTATCAAGGAGGATGAATGAAAGGCAGATTTATTGATAGACGGATACACGCACATCTTATCCTTATGTTTGGTTGCCTTTTATCTTATATTCCTTTCCATATTTCTAATTTTACTATTATGATTATTATAATTAGTTCAAGAGAACGAGTGTTATCACACCATCCTTCCCCCCCCCCGCGCCGGGTGATTCAATTAGGATATTTGGTTAAAAAAGAGTAGTGAGGTATGCGTGTGTCTAATGCCATTTGTTTTTGGATTTGGTATCATTCACCGTTGCTTGCATCTTGTTGAATGAAGCATATTACTGCGCTATTTACTCTCTCCTCTTTTATGGGCCAGCTTCACAGTATTGTTATACAGAAGGCGCATGAAGGATATATTCATTATTAATAAATCTAACCCCCTTGGAATTGGTATAGTTTTCCGTTGCCAGTGTATTTTTGCCGTAACCATTAACAAATGTACATATCGCTCTCATAAACGTATACTCGGGTATATATTCAGCTCAGGAAAAAATGCCATTCAAAGAAACAGAGCCATGGATTCCAAGCTATGAATAAACCAAAGACCTCTTATTCGGATTCCTTCTGCTTCCCCCATGCACTACCCATCCCTCCCAAATCCACCAGCCCACTCAAAAACTCCTCCGCCCTCCTCTTCCCCCTAAGTTCCTCAATCTTCTTCCGTCTCTCCTCCTTCGCCTTCTCTCTAGCCTCCTTCCTCTTTTTCGCCATATCTCTCTCCCCAAGCGTCTCCTCCCTAGCCTTCAGTAATTCATCCATCTCTTCTCTACGGGTCGCCTCATCCTTTGAAAATGCATAGAAGCCCGTGCCACGTGTACGGACTTCCGCTTCAGCATCGTAATGTGCCTCGGGGGGAGGGGTTGGAGTGCGATCGCGCGTCTTGGCAATATGTTCCATGCGCGCACTGATGTTGGCATCCGGGTTGAAAGCTGCGGATTGGATTGTGGAGCCGTAAATGAGTTTCGATGGCCGGTTCGGTTTAGCTGATGGGAGTATTATCCTTCTAGTGACGTTGTCATTACCATTATTACTGTTACCGTCCGGATCTTTGCCGTCGTCGTCGACTGCTGTCCGCGGTGGGGCGCTGTGCCGTTGCAAAGCTGCCTCTGCAGCTTCCGCACGGGTTCCTCGACGCGAGCGGCCGAATTCATCGATGTAGTCGACAAGCAAAAAGTCCTCCGTTTCGCGACCGTCCTTGTCTTCGTCCTTGTCCGAACCCGACGGAGAAACTGACCCTCGCGCCCTACGTGCCTTTCTCGCCTCCTCTTCTGCCCATTTGCGATCAAAGTCGACAAGACTGTTACTTCCCGCGCGCCTCACTGCAAATGCCGCAGGGTTTTTCAGGGCGCTTCCATTATCTTCTTCATCGCTGCTGTCCAGGAGGTGTTCGCCCTTCTTCAAATCCGCATAAAGCTTAGCCTTTTCTTCCAGTCTCCGTTTGGAACGGTGAAGTGTAGCGTCATCCACGTAGCCAATATCTATTCCTCGTTTGTGGACCTGATGAATAACGTGAGGCGAGTCTCCTGATATATCCGCAGCGGCGCGTTTCAGTGTATTCTTGTTGTGAACGGAGAAGATATCTGGCTTTGATCGAGAGGGTCTGAGCCGGCCTTTTGTAGATGGCGCACCAGATGAGGAGGTCGAGAGATTCGATTCTTTAGATATAAGGGCGGAGAGATGAGTAGTGAAGGCTAGTGTGGAGGAGGATGTGACGTCTTTTTGCGAGGCGGTGGATTTTGGGCGGCGGATGCCATATAAAGACTGGGGATCTGGCGGCATAACAGAGGCGGAAAGGGAATATCTAAAACCAGAGAGGGGGTATCTGAAGTAGAACGAGTAAGCTATCATATATTTAGTCCATGGGCCATAGTTAAGGTGCAGAAGTAAGCTGGCAGTGTGTGAAGTTGTTGAAGTAGATATTAACCGCTGTAGAAAATCGACGTGGTGGCTGAATTAGTCCGCAGTTGGCTCTCCTATATTTAACCAACTAATTTCTTGCCCCGCCAAAACACCCCGCTTCAACATTCAGTTCTCACCCCCCACAGCATAACGGGGATATGTATTCTAGATATTTTGCCTGGTGATATTTCTATTCAATCCTAGATACTTCAATTGCTACTAATCGTCCCCTTGCAACCACACCTCACGTCCACTGAATCATCATGTCCGGGAAAACCATCTACCTCGGAGTCATCGGTGCGCATGCCGAGCATAGACTTCTTCCCACATTCACTTGAGAAATATATCCCCAATGCTAACAAAAATTCCCTCTCCACAGGAGTTGGTGGCGTCGGAGCCCATTTTCTCACCCAATTGTCCCGTCTCCCCAATGCTCCCTCTCTCGTCCTGCTTGCCCGGTCTTCGCAAACAGTCACCTCCCCCGCGCCCAGCTATTCCCCCGCAATTGCTCCGTCAGACTGGCAATCTGCCTTCTCGACCTCCTCCTCTGCCTCATACACCCAATCCGGAGCCTGGAACCCAGACCAGATCGCCGCATATCTGTCAAAAGCTCCCGGCCGCGCCGTTTTGGTCGACAATACCTCCGACCCCACAGTTGCGGATGCGTATCCCCTCTTCCTCAGCAAGGGCATCAGCATCGTAACCCCGAACAAAAAAGCATTCTCCTCCTCGTTTAATCTATGGAAGAATATCTTCAACACAGCCGCCAGCACCTCCTCCCTTGTTTACCACGAGAGCACAGTCGGCGCCGGTCTGCCCGTGGTCTCCACCCTGCGCGACCTCGTTGCAACAGGCGACCGCATTACTCGGATCGAGGGGGTGTTCTCAGGAACCCTTTCTTTCCTATTCAATTCTTTTGCTCCTGCCACAGCGCAATCTGGCGTTTCTGCGCAGAAATGGAGCCAGGTCGTCGCCCAAGCCAAAGACCTCGGGTATACTGAACCGGATCCCCGCGATGATCTGAATGGCATGGATGTCGCTAGGAAAGTAACCATCCTTGCACGGATTGCTGGCTTGGAAGTGCAGAGTCCAGAATCATTCCCGGTTGAAAGCTTAATTCCCGCTAAGCTCCGGGGGCTCACCAGTGCAGCGGAGTTTATGCAACGTCTTCCCGATTTTGATGATCAGATGGAAGCCATCAAGAACCAGGCGGAGGCTGAGGGGAAAATTGTGAGATATGTTGGCAGGGTAGATGTCGAGGGCAAGGTTGTTAAAGTTGGATTGCAGCAGTTTGATAAGGATAGTGCTATTGCAGGTCTGAAGGGCAGTGACAACATTATCAGTTTTTATACTGAAAGATACGGGAAGAACCCGCTGATTATCCAGGGTGCTGGGGCTGGTGGTGCCGTTACTGCCATGGGAGTCACGGCCGATCTTATCAAGGTGCTCGAACGACTTCACTAGGAGATTGAATAGGACCTGCAGCCCAGGAATTATGTGATGATACCAAGAATAGAAATTATATTATATATACAAAATATGAGGAGATTTAGAATAGCAACGCACTTCAAGACCCGCATTGGTAGTTCAACTTCAACAAAGGCGAAATCTATCCACAGAACAACAAGAAAAGCTCACAAATACTTCTAACTTCTTAAAAACTCTTTCACCGCATCTCCCCACGCTTGTATCCGTTTATAACCTGCCATCTGTGGCATACTGCCCTCCTCAACACCATCAATTGCCGTCACCAGGTCCTCACCCGATCCCTCATGCTTGATTTCCTGGATTGGATATCGGTATGTATGGAATGAGAACACTAGGGCCTTAGACTGTGGTAGACGGTAGAGAGTCTGACGCTCACAGCGCAGGAAGGTCTAAGCGGTTTCCCCATTATTAGTTTGGGGTTCCCCGAAGAGGAAAAATATATAAGGATCCTTCATCCTATAAGGCATCCAAAAGGGCAGGGGTTTAAGGAGAAACTCACATTATCAACATCCAGCTCTTCAAGCTTAATCGGCGTTATCCCTTCCCCTTCCACGGCATGAATGCCTCCAAACGGCGCAAACAGCTCCGCCCCTGTCGTGACACTCCAGTTGACACGCTTGACATACTTGCCCGGCTCCAGCTTGTGGAAAAACCGATCCATACTCTTCTCCAGCTTTTCCTTGTACCCAGGCACCGGTTCGTGGATGTCAGCTAATACTTTGCCAAGTTTTTTCCGCGTGTCGAAACCGGAAGGGAAACATGTCGCATACGCCTGGAGGACGTACTTGACCGGAACTGAGCGGCCGGCAGATGAATCGTCGCTATATATATCCTTCTTTTCGTGCTTAGAGTTTCCGCCCTTGTGGCTGTCGACAGCTTCATCGTCACTATTCTGTTCCGGCAGCAGGATTAACATATCCTCATCCACGGATTTGATCAATGTTTCCAAGATACTTCTTGTCGAACGAGTTGGGCTGATCTGTATTGGGAGGAGCTCCCTCGTGATCAGATTGCGGACCATCAGGGTCGGCCCGGTTTCGAACTCGGTCGGGGCAAGTTTGAACATCTGTGGATATCTGCCGGGTAGATATATCCCCATAATGTACCTATATAGCTCCTCAACCGCCTTGCGGATTCGAGGGTCTGCATCGTCGTCGTCCTTGTTCACGCGGCAGACAACATCGGGATATTCCTTGAGCAGTTCGCGGCGGTGAGTGATCCGTTCTTTGTATGTCTTATCCATCGGGATAAGCTCATTGGGGTCGAGATTTTCGAGAGCTGTGGGAAAAGTAAGCCTTATGGATACATCTCTCACTGTTTGCTTTCAACATGTCTATTGCCGCTTTCTATCCTGCCGAATAGGAGGTAGAAAATGTTGATTTCATACCCATTGTAAGGTGGTATTTTGGCTTATACGGTCTCAACTTGAGCGGCTCGGTCTTTTCCCAGTTGAAGTCCTTTAAGGGTTCAACAGGAGGAAAATCTGAAGTAGATAAAATAGCTTCGAATTTCTTCTGCTTTTCAATTTCTGCTCTCTGTATTTTTTATTTTAATTTTTATTTTTTACACTGAACATTAGCCATATTCAAGAATAACAATAACAATAACAATAACTACCGTTCGAATATTAATGACCATGAGCCTCCTCAAAGATGCAATACAATAAGCCCGCACTCGTGAAATGCGCATATACCCAAGAAATATAACATACCTTGCTGGCCCTTTGCCGCTGCACTACCATCATGAGGAGTGAGCACAGCACAAGCTTGGTCATAGAATTCATCATGGAGAAATACTGGATCAAGAGATCCATCGCCTTGGTGATCTGGTCCCGGTAGGGAACATAATCAACGAACATAGCTGCATGACCCATGCTGCCTGACAGCCTTTGTTTTGTATCTTTTTCTGTTGTTGTGCTGTTTGTTTTCTGAAAGTGCTGGACGGGGGAAGTTTGAATTCCGGTTATAAATAACTATCACCGGAATCTGGGGAAGCTCTGGAGCCGAAGCGTTGGGGGAGCTTACAACTATCTCCTCATACACGAAAGGACAACGTTACGACATTGTCCAAGACGCGCCTCTTGCCGCTGAGATTATGATAGTAATGGGATTGAGGATTCGTAGTCAAGGTGCAGCTGCTAATCATAAAAAAGAGGATTGTCTCTTGAAGAAAGCTGGCACCAAGGCTGGATTTTATCTGGGTTGGGGATAGTTATTAGACTAATTTACTAACTGCTGATCCGCCTTATTCGGGCTGGGCGGCAACCAGAGATCTACAGAATCACTGTTCAGCCTTGGAAATTTACTTCTATTAACTAGTGCGGGGAGAGTGTCTTTGTGTCCGCATTGAAACTCAGGGATCTATCTATCATGTCGTCGACGTTTCCTGTGGCTTTCTTATCCGTTGGATGGGTGAATTTCAACGGCATCTACAACATGGTGGAACCGGCTGCCATCCAGACCTTGCAAATTCCACTCCAAGTTAGCCCTCAGACTGGAACAAAGAAAATCTCTCAGGAAAAGTTAGCTTGAGGTATTTAAATCATTCACTCCCAGTCACCCTATTACTTGGCCTTGCCATGACCCCTTTTGCAAGCAAGCGATAGCGGTGTTTCCGGATCCTACAACCCTGCGGCAAGGCTTCTAGCAGGCCCCCCGTTTTCCAGGCGCCAAAGACAATAGTAATAACCCCTTGGAATAAACTTCCTAACTCACACACTGGGCTTCTAAATTCCATCTTAGGGTTGCGAAACTTTGCAAGTGTGTTGTTTGTGCAGTCAAAGTTTCCCAGGCAATGCGTGTTTGGGGCCTCGAAAGCGCGCTGGAGAACTATGCACTATGATGTTGCAGCATGCAAGGCAAAAAAGGGCTCATGCAGTTGCTGCAGGGACATGGATAGGTTCACCTGGAGCACCTCGGCCCTGTCTGTCTCTGCCAGAGGTTACACGGGTTCTTCAGCAAGACCGAAGGGGAAAGAAAAAGGGGAAAAATCTCATAAAAAGCCAACAAGAAGTCCAGGACGATGCTGCAAAATACAAATAATCAGATACAGAGCTTTGACTAACTCCAAATCAACGCCCACGCCCTGAAACTGCGCAAATCCGTACGGGGGGTGATAAGATCAAACCGGTGATAGGGACACCTCTCCGCACAATAGCTGGTTCACCAGGCTAAGAAACAAGAAAATCCAATAGCAGACAAATAAATAAAGCAACTGCGCATATGCCACCCAAAACAAGTAAAGAGACATAAATTGAAAAGTAAAACGGAGTCCCAGGGGAACAAGGTAACATAACCTAGTTACACACGAGTGAGATAAATCGATATCGACGATGCCCGTTTTCTGGTGGTTGCAGAAGTAGTTGGATACAATATGCGGAACAAGATCCAAGTGTTGGAGTATTTCACAACTTCAAAACAACACATCATCCTGTTATCTGTGGGTTTTCTGTTTGCGCGCAGCTGCAGTCCTACGACCCAGGAGTTGATCAAGGACGATCCGTTATCAGTCTTCGATTACTGACGGAGGTTTGGGCAGGAGTAGCATTTCGACAGATTCGTGTTTGGAATACGGGAGGTTGCTGAGGAGCGGTACGAGAATCGAGGGTATCTGTGAGAGGAAAGCATAGCGTTTATACATGCACACTTGATAGGAAGCGGTGGTAGTAGAAATCCAGAGCTTATCAGAAGATGAAAGATGTTACCTAGCTTCCTCCATCACCGTCGATTTCGTCTGGTTCCGCATACAGTTTCCTATATCTAACCCCAACCCCAACCCCAACCCCTTGCCTTTTCTCATTGTCTTTCCCAGCATCCCCAAAAGCATCATCCTCACCTACGATGCCATCGCCAGGAGAATTAATCTCAAAGGGACTTCGATATTCTTCATCGCTATTTCCCAACTGCTCATTCTCGCCCTGTCCATCTTGTGTCGAACCTCTCAAACTAAATGTCCTCCTCCTTCCATCAGGTCTCTCACTGAAACTCGGAGCTTGGGGCCTCTGTCTCCCCCTCGCCCTGCCGCCGATGATGGGGATCTCATAGGTGCAGGCACGCCAGATGTACAGCAGTATGTCGTAAAGAATTAGGAAAGCCCAAGGGGCGATTATGATTGTGCCTAGAAAGATCTAACACCCATCGAGCAGGAAAACAATGCGTAAGACAGGGAGACAAGGTAACACGACGTGGAGAGGAGAAGGGGGATAGATGGAGAAATTGACATACGAATACCCGAACCAACCATGCTTCGAACGCTGTTAGCCCTGGTGGAAGCAGTGAGTACCACGTCATGGTTGATCGCCGCTAGCCTCAGTCTCGAAAACGCAACGAAAAGAGGCTACTCCCAGGCGCTCTCTTTATGACGTGAAGAAAAACGGGAAGCCTATAGGCCCCCTCTGTATCCAGATCCGAAAACCTCCTACTCTTTTGTTTCCCTCCGCCCCCCTTAATGCTCTTTTTCAGCCCCCTTTTGCTGCTCCCTGGAGTGTTGGAAAGAAGCAGAACAAGAAGCCTTGTGCTCTTCCTAGAAAGCGCATTTGTTTCTGGAAAGTCCAGATATGTAGATAAATATTCTATAATCCCTCATTATAGCTCATTCTCGAGGGGCTCGGGCATGGTGGGCCTTAAGATGACGAGTGTGTGCTTGTTCGTAGCTCTGTGCAGGGAATAAAGAGCGTATTATCTGCAAAGAACTGATGGAAGGAGGTCAGAGGAAAGAGTCTGACACGTTGCGATAGGGAGGCAAGTCTCAGCATCAACAGCCCGTCTTGAGTTGGTTGCCTTTACAAAGGTTGTCAGCCTACGGAGCAGTTTGCGGGGATTGCGCCAGCTTCAGGTCAACAAACCTTTGGGAGGCGGCAGCTAACTAAGGGCTGGAGCACGTGATGCGACCTCCCTGGCAAATGTTTAAAGGGCTTAAGATACGTATGGGACAGTTCGGTTGGATAAACTACTTTACGTTCAATGAACCTGAAGTTAAAGTAGCTATGTAGATATTGATTCGCAGCACTTTTCCAGCCAGAGGATCTAAGAGAAATGATTTTTAACACCCCAGAGATGTACAGGAAAACCCTCTATTTTGTATCGGAGTGATGATAGATCTATCCCAATGCACATTGAAAAAGGAAAAAAAAAAAAAAAAAAGAGAAAACATGTGCCCTACATATCCCACCGTCTAAATATCTACTAAAAAACGCCAACATCGGCATTCAGATACACGCTTGTATATGCAGAAGTCTAAAAAAAGAAAACACAATACCTTTGAAACATAACACATCAGACGCCCCCACCCAATGTTTCATAGAAGTTCCAAAAAGAAATTACCAAGAGAAGAAATATACATAATAACAACAATTGCCACCTCCCATAGTCGATAGCAACCTGCATGCAATCAATTAACATCAGGGGAGAAATAGAAATTAATACAGTACGCCGCGATACTCCTCATGAGACGTATCATCATGACCGCGGTGCGTCGCAGGTGGTCCATGAGAAGAAGTACCAGTACGATTCGACCCCCATCGATCATACGACGCGATATCAGTGGATGATCGAACAGGTGGAGTTTCGATGTTGTTTAGAAGGTGATTCTCGCTCTCGTTATTCGACATATTGTAGAACGGCCGTATCTGGCCCTCCGATGTCCCCTGCCGACTCAAAGGGGGCCGTGCCATTCTAGGAACTACCGGCATAGTGTTGCTATCAGGCGTCCTCGCGTGCCCATGAGGGTTTGTTCCATCTTCCGGCACTTCTCCGCCACCAATGCTCAGCCGTGAAACACGAACAGGCGATGGCGACCGCGAGGAAGCCGGCGTATCCAAATCATTAAAAAAGCTCCTTGGCGTGTGGGACCGCTCACTTATCACATCCTCCGGCCGCCCGTAGATGCCACCGCCAAACTCATCGCGGAAGTCAGGCCTGTCTTTGAAATAGGAAAAGTCAAGCTGGTTCTCGGGGACCATTTCAAACGGTGCATTGGCCGGTGGTCGAGATGCTCTGCCCGGTTCGTTCGAGGACATGTTGTGCAGAGCAATATCGGAGTACTCGCCTGTGATGGGGGCGCCATTGACGCTAACCCCGGCACCTTGGCGTGCATTGAGGATCTTCTCCAGCGCCTCAGCCGCCTTTGCGTGGACCATTGGCGTCATCAGCGGTTTGTAGAGGGCCGGATGGCCGAATTTGGAGGCGATTCGTTCAGCCTTCTTTCCTGATTTGCCCGGGCCGAGGGACTCTACGTCAGACGCTATTAGACGGCTATAGTACATCAGGCCATCGTCAAAGGTGCGCCTGCAGTACCATTTGAACCCGAGCATGAGGAATGGGAGAGGGACGAGGCAGAAAACCATTGTCCAGGTTCCCCTGGATTTCACAACTAGGGCCATGACGAAGTTGGAGAGAATCACGGCGAAGAGCAAACGGTTGAAGAGGACACGCCAGAATTGGCCTCCTGATTCATTTTTGGTGACGAAAACGTAGAGCAGGAGGTACTTTTTGAGCCAGGAGTCGACTGCGAAGTAGAGTGCGGTTACGGGGAGAACCATTGGTTGCAACGTCGCGAAGCAGAGTGCTATTGTCGCATAGAATAAGAAATAGTTGTAATAGCTTGCGTAGGGGAATGGGGGCGGAGCCGTCCATTCGATCATTTGTCTGGGAGTCAATGTCATAAACCACTTGGCAAACCAGATGGATGCCATGTTGACAATCTGGATAAGGTCGATTGCGGCACCTAGGTTTCTCTGCAGGAGCCAAGTGACCCAAAAAGGGGAGACCTGGCAAAGTGCTGTCATAATCTTAAGAAAGAGCTGTCCCTTGACGAGCGCGTCCCAGACGTCACTATTGTTATTTCTCGCTTCGATCACTGCGGTCACAAACGCCCAAATCGCCGAAAATAGCGAAAATACCACCAGGTTGTTAAACACAAAAAAAGCGTATAAGCTATGAATGACATGGCGCTCCCGCGAAGTCTTGGTAATGTCTCCGGCGCGGATTGCAAGACGTCTAAAGACGATAGGAAGGACCAAATAGATTAAAGATGTAAGCGCAGGAGCTGCAATACCTTGTACCGCTGCCCAGGTTTTCGGGTTCGAATAAAGCGATCTTTGGAATCCTTTCCAGACCCGCCCCAAGTTGGATAAATCAGACAGGAAAATGGCTATCATTGCGTTAGGCGCGATCCACAGCACGGTCAGCACGGTCGACCAGATGAAGTTGATGAAGCGTTTCCATTTCAGGCTTTTGTGGGTCAGGGACAAATTATCCCAGATGATATCGTTGGGTCGTGGCGCTAGAGTGATCGTCGTGCCATGCGGATGCTTGTTTCGGGCAGCATACGCCACCGCATGGGCATTTTCGATTGATTCCCAGCTAGCGAATCCGTACGGCATGGCATTCAGGGTATCAATCGATCCGCGAACATACTTGATTTCAACTTCGAGGTCCCTAATGCGATCGGTGAGGTAGTCAATCGCGTCGACTTTGTTTGAGCCATGCTCCTCCTGATATTTTCTCGATGGACGACAAGTGGGTCGTTTCGGGGGGAGTCGGTCTGGATCTTTAAAATACTTGGCCAGTACTGCTTCAAGCTGTCTGACCATCTTCTCATGTTCTGCTATCAGCTTTGGCAGGTGCTTCATGTTGCGGCCGGTCGAGGTTCGGGGTACTGAAGGTGTCACGTTGATCTCGTCTGTCAAGCGCAGGAGGCCCTCATCCGTTCTGTAATCTGGCGGTATATGCCTGACCTACATTGAAACGTATGAGCTATATAAGGTCGGCTTAAATGTGGGGGGATATAAGAATAACGTACCAAAATAGTTCTGGCATGGAGACTTTTCTGATACTCCGAGCTTTGGAAATAATGTCTCCTTAGACCAGAAATGGCCCTGTAGTTGCGCCAGAGGAAGTAGGCAACGATAATATCAAATATCCAAGCACAAACGACATGGCTCCATATGGCCCTGGTAGAGATAAACTGTGGGGTCATGGTCACAAAGGTATTGATACCCGGCACTCTCGATGTGTTACTCTGAGAGACATTGACAGGAATCATGATGAAGCAGCCAATGATGCTAGTAACCAGAAACATGTTCCGGCACATTCTGGTGAAGCGGAGGAACACTGTGGCATCGAGGCCAATGCAGTCCACGAGCTGGCTTTCCGTCGTTTTTAGGACAGGAGTGAGCCAGGCCAACAGACCCTTGCCCAGGGGAGGGGGCGCATGTTTCCGGTCCGCATGCTTGAGTTTGGGAGCATAAACGAGGGAGTTGCGGGGGCGAAAGAGGGAGAAGATCGCCGCGAGAAGAAGCGTCAGTCCTATGGATGTACCAAACGACGCCCAGAACGCATTGAGTTGGAACTGTAAAACAAAACAAGAAGGGTTAGCACAGTTGGCATCAGCATTGGGTTGATGAAGGGGTCTATCCGGATATACCGCTATGACATACAGCAGAACTGAATGGATTCTGGATGAGGCTCAGAAACTGGTCCGCGGGGGACGTGCCCCCGTTCTGGCGAGCTAATAAGATAGCGCCCTCCATGACAATTAAGGCGCGGATATGTTTAAGCAATTAGAAGCATCTATTAAAAATATGGATTGTGCACAGTATCTTTCCTAAATGAATGAATGACAGAGACCAAAGACGAACGAGCAGACATTCCCAGCTAAACCGCAGACGGTGATGCCATCACCAGGCTCCGAGATCCCACGTGAGCAGATGGTAGATGGGCAACCACCGACTGATGAGGATATATCTGGGACACAGGAAGAAGAGAGATAGATAGATGGTGGTGGAAGACTCGCAGATGAATTGGAAGTAGTTGAACCGAAATGCTGAAACGGATAGAGCGGATTATACAGATCCGCCGGCGGGGAGATGAAAAAAAATGTGGAGTTCAGAAACGAAGAATGTGAGAGAGATTAATAACCCCCCAAAAAATGAACGATGTGAGGAAGAAGTGGCAAACCGACAGCATAAGGGGGAGGATGCCAGAGATTCTCAATGTCTGCATACGTAAAGAGCGGGGGAAAGTGAAACGTCTTCTCTTGTCCACCGGAATGATAAATAACAAAATGGGCGTAAATAGGAAACTCGGAGATCCAAAGAAAGACGAAACAAAGTTCCCTCGAACGATGGCTAAGAGTAAGAACAAAAAATATTTTTAACCAAGGTTTCAGGGAGAAAAAGGCCAGCCGCGGATAACCTCTGTTCTTCTGCAGAATATTATTAGAATCGCTTTAAGAATAATAATGTCTCAACTTTTTCCGTCTAAGCCATGCCATGCTGCCTCTTGTTGTGTCTGTCTGTCCGTCCGTTGACTCCATTGCCTTGAGGGGGCGGGCGGCCCATCACATCAGCGCCTCCAGCGTCTGGCACCGCTGGTGGACCGCTCACTGGCTGAAATGTGCGGGTGGTTTGGTCGCAGGGGGTCCAAGAATCCAGACCACCCCCCGACTCCAACGATTGGCATTGATCCACACTTATTATTATCATTATTCATCCTATCCTTTTTCGCGTGCCAGTGGGCGAAAGGCGGGCATGAATGGGGCCATGGAAGAAGGAGCCGAATATTTCACAAGGGGGTTAGTTGGGTACTTTGGTGTAGTTTAGCAACAACTTAGGGCTGGACTGGTCACTTACTGGTTACTGGCTCGCCGGCTAATTAATTCGTCAGCGGGTCTCTTGGACCATGGGCCTTGTGGCGGGTGGAAGGGCGGAAACAGGGAAAATAATTTCATTCCAGTTTCGTTGGATAAAAATAACGGAAACGAGTAATAATCCTGCTCTCAGTTTAGCCTGGGTAGCATTCCCCTCAATTCGTTGGAATCTTAAACCCTTTCACCCAGTAGTTGCAAGAGGGATGCGAGGCAGCGGTAATTAGACGATGGTAATTAGTTGTATAAGTAACTAGTTAGTTACCGAAACCAGAGGGAGGGAGGGGGAGGGGGAGGGGGAGGGGGAGGGGGAGGGGGAGGGAGGGGGGTTGTTCGTTAGCAGGGTAGAAAAAGGTTGGCTGTTCCAACATTCCTCACTAGATGATTCCTGATGAGATGCAAATGCGACTCTGCTCATTGTATGATAGCTCTATCATGTCCACTCCGAGACATCATCGTGGATGCCAGTCACTAGAAGATCCTAGTAAGCTCCAGGACACCAACCATGGAAAGGGGAAACAAATGCATACAGCAATTACGCAATCCTTTTCCGTCCACTCGCCCCCATTCTTTTACAACGCAACGTTGGCGGTGGAGTTGTGCATTCCAGCAGCGGGTGCAACAGCGCTTCGGCTTTCCCTTCTTCGCCGCGCATCTCAGAGCTCCAGGCAGCAGAAATAAGGGCATGGGTTCCTGTGCTATAGACGCAGGGGCTTCTTCGGGGGAAAGGGGGGGTAGCGGTTCTAATTCTGAGAGACAGCAAGCAGCAAAGCCGACATTTTCAAGCCTTCACTTGGCCATTGTCCGTTCTCTCTCCAATTGACTGATCGGTCTGCTGGTTGCAACGTTTTTACTGGTGTATCTGAAAATGGCTAAATTTTGCTGCTCTTGTTATCTCACGCAGCTAACATACGAGGACAGTTCATCTTCTAGACTGACTGACTGCAACACCCGAGACTGAATCAATCCCAGAGCTGTTGTGCCGCTGAGGATATGCTTGCTCCTTTTGCTTCTGTTATGCATACGAGCTTCAAATCTACCCCATCTTCTTTTGCTAGGGCCTTTTTCTCAGTTTTCATATCTGCTGTCAAAAAGAAAACCAATTGGTTCTTTGAGGCGTGAATTTCTTAACAGCTACTTTTTGAGTTCTACTCTGAATGATCAGCTGAATATAAATATAGCCGCATACGGCACACAACTTCAACTTGATCATTCAGCAGACTTAATTTCTCAAATGTCATTCATTCTGCATCCCACTTGTGCGGTGTCCATTCACAACTATCTATACACATCCCTCTCAGGTAAATAGTGCGAGGTGCACTCCACCCGCAGAGACAACAAAAGTTAAGACGTGTAACGGACTATGAGCAAAGATGTTTGAGACTTCTGGCAGAATTCAACTTTGACCTGGCTTCTTTCTGCGCTGCGGAGGCATCCTCACTGACATTTTTGGCCGGTTTTGGGGGCTACATACAAACCGATCGCAGCAGGCATAGTAACATGAGCGTTGTAGAGATCCCCCAATCTAATAGGAGAAAGAAAGGTTGCAATTTTCAAATATCTGTTTTGATGATAATGCAAACCAGCTCAGCAGAGGCCCGCTTCTCATGAGGGAAGAAGACGTTTGGCAAGGGCCATTTCAAAAGGCGGGTTATCCTGCCCGCGGCAGAGATCACTCGGCCCGGGATGAATAGAGGTTAAATGGTCATTGAGCTTGATTGCATTTCTGAAATAATGCATAGTTATGAAGCAGTTGATTAGTTATTGGCATGAACAAAAAATAGGGTTTGAATGACCCAACATGATTTCCGGTCATTTGCAATCATTGCAGCGCCCAAAGGGCGGGCCAAAAATGAATACCCAGCCCTGAATTCCTGAAGATGAAGATAATCAATTCAAAAAAAAAAAAAAAAAAAAAAAATTCGAATCTGATGCATGAAGACTTGTTCTCAAAGAGCGAACCTCGACTACAATCTGCAATGAAGGAGATTGGAGTGTTTGCTCCACACCTACAATCTACACCATTTGCATTCTTGAGTTCAGTGAAAAAAGTCCTTCCAACTTTTCATTCATCTGTTTATTATTAAGTTTCACGATATATAAACACACTCGCTTCGTCACTCGCTCACCCTCATCATCAGTTATACATACATCCAAATTCTTGCACTTTTCTTTACAAGCCGTCCCACCTGATCTACAACTGGTTAGAAGTATTAAAATCATCAAACGCCTCCTGAACTCTAGCACACATTGTCTTCTCACCCTCCCGAATCCATACGCGGGGATCAAAATACTTCTTATTGGGCTTATCCTCACCCTCAGGATTCCCAACAGCACTCATCAGATAATCCTTCTTCTTCAGGACAAAATCTCTCACGCCGGAAAGGTATGCATACTGCAGGTCTGTATCCAAATTAATCTTGACAACACCGTAGCTAATGGCTTCTTTGAACTCGGCCTTGGTGGAGCCGGAGCCGCCGTGGAAGACGAGGTAGACGGGCTTGTTCTTGGAGGAGCCGGTCTTCTCTTTGACGTGGGCTTGGTGCTTGGAGAGGAGTTCCGGGTGCAGCCTGACGTTGCCGGGCTTGTAGACGCCGTGCACATTGCCAAAGCCGGCGGCGATGGAGAAGTAGGGGCTGATGGCCGAGAGGGTCTTGTAGATTGTGTAGATGTCTTCTGGCTGGGTGTAGAGGGAGTTGTTGTCGACGGATTCGTTGTTGACGCCGTCTTCTTCACCGCCAGTGATGCCGATTTCCTATTTGCTATGGTATCAGCAGATGAATCGCCGTGTTTATGCAGAAAGATTTTTCTTCATTTGCGCCAGATGGGTGTATGTATGTGTGTGGGTTTTTCTCAACTCACCATCTCCAGCCATTGCTTCATGGGGGCAGCACGCTTGAGGTACTTGGCAGTAGTCTCAATGTTCCATTCGACGCTCTCCTCAGACAGATCGATCATGTGGCTGGAGAAGAGAGGCTCCTTATGGAGCTTGAAGTAGCGTTCATCCGCATCAAGCATGCCATCCAACCAAGGCAGCAGCTTCTTGGCACAGTGGTCGGTGTGGAGAACGACTGGGATGCCATAAGAAGGGGCAATGCTTCGGATGTAGTGAGCTGCAGCGATGGCTCCGGCAACAGAGGCCTCCTGATTTCCATTGGGAACGCCCTGTTTTTGATTACTTTTGGTCAGTATTTAAAAGTTCGCCCATGCTTTGTCCTCACCGCGGCGTGCTGTTGAATTTACCTTCCCGGCAAAGAAAGCAGCCCCACCCTGGGACACTTGCAGGATGATAGGGGAGTTTTTGTCACGGGCAGCCTCGAGAGCGGCCACAACGGCGGAAGAGGAGGTCACGTTCTGTATTACAGGAGAGAATTGGGTTAGTCAGACTGTCATAACTGATATTGGAGTTGGAATTTAATTTGGACATACAATGGCAGGGATAGCAAAGACCTTCTCCTGGGCATGCTGGAAGAGACGAAGGACATCATCACCAACAATGACACCAGTTTTGCGGGAGAGAATGTCTTTCACGCCCATGATGACTCTATGTATGTATTCTTGGTTGGCGACTCGTCAGCGTTGGTTAAGAGCGGAGGAGATTTGGTGGGATAACTAGGTCTAAAATGGAACAAGCTATGAAAGAGGATTGCCAGAGTTAGTTAGCTTTGAGCCAATAATAAATATAGAGCGTGATGAGGGAATAGGCTAAATGGCAACTATTAGAGCAATGTATTGAAAAGAAGAGCAGAAACAGACGGTGAGAGAAGTGAGAAAAGATGTAAAGCATGTTGAGGCCAACGTGGGTTTTGTAGCATGGGGAACAACGGAGGGGCAAACAAGAATGACTAGGGGGGGGGGGGGGGGGGGGGGTGTGGTCCAATGTCATCTCTCCATGAAACGGCAACAAGATTGCAGAGACTGACAATAGAGAGAAAGGATGGGAGCAAACAAACCGGTTGAGCAGTGGGGGTGATGATTGCTAGTGATGGAAATCTTATTCAAATAATCGAGTCCGGAAGCAGAAGAGGCAGAAGAGGCAGAAGAGGATAAGGGAAAAAAGCGGGTAAATGAAAAGCGGCAAGAAGATCGATATTTTCCCTTCTCAGTTTATTCCGTAGTTATTCCACCTCGGTGTTGCAATTGGCACAACCAGTTACACTCGTCGCATAAACTGAATAATAATGAATGATCTTCTGCGAATCCATACTGCTATATAGCCCACAACATCCTCATCCTCCTCATCTTATCCTCATCCCATCCCCATCCTCATCCTCATCCTCATCCTCATCTTCATCTCCATCCTTATCCCCAACCTTATTTTCTTCTCGATCGTCAGTCTCATCTTTCTTTCCGGTTCTCCCCGCCAATCGCCGGTAACTAACTAATTTAGTTGTGCGATACCACGTCTTTGTATAACAACCCAACACCTCAACTTCAACATTCTTATTTCTCATTCTCAGGCTGCCATCTAAACTTAAAGCTCAATCGTATGGAGACAACTGCTTTATATGTGTCCAGTGGTGCTCGGCCTATCTCTATCTTCCTGCTATCCAATTGGCACAATATTCTTCTTATTATCGAATTCGACGTTTATGTAACTAACTATCCCAAAAAAAAAAAAAAAAAGAAAAGAAAAGAAAAAGACCGGCGTCTCGTGCCTCTCGTTCCCCACGTTACCAACTAACTACATATTCCTATACAGCACATGGCTAGCCATCGGAATAGCCCTGGAAAGTTACCAAAGCAAGAGACGAAAATGCGACTTGAACAGAACAGAAAGAAACCAAAAGAACAGGGAAGACTTTAAGATTAGGCCGAGCTTCGAATTTTTGTTTTCCCCCCCCCATTTTTCACCCCCGCTTGGTTAGTTAACCAAATGCTCATTACATCATCCACCGCAACTTGTTGGCCCCAATGTCCGGTAGTTCACGGTAACATCATTTTGCGGATCATTCGGTTACAAGGGACTTTTTAAATGAAGGATCAGAAGAAAGATTTCCTAAACATCTAGCACACACACACACACACACACATATACATCTGTAGTGTAGCATTATGCGAATATACGTAAATTATTTCTCATTGCGCAGACAACGAGACTGATATCCATGGATGGATCCAATTTCGTGAGACTTATCAATGGGCTTTAAAAGGGATCCATCCATGCTGAGAAACCCCGACATTTAAGACACTTTGATGATACCCACGATGCGTGTGAAGACGGTCCCCCATGCGGCTGCCGGTGTGCAGCCCAGCCTTCTACCTGAGGCAAAGGATTGAACAATTGAAGGCAGATAACATGCAGAAAATAGGGAATGAAAAAATGAAAAGTGAAAAATCCAAATCTGGTTGTGTAAATGAGTATATTTTGCTTGGGTTATCAGTTGTTATTTAATTAATTAGTAGTAAAATGAACATGCCATATGCATCATAAAATCAAGCTTATCAAACAGGATCCTCCAAGAACATATGAACTGTACTGGCTCATCATGCCCCCCCAGGCGCATCTAGAGGCTTCCTGCCGTACGTGAAATGTACCCAGTTGTACATATGTATCTCTCGATTCTTGATATCCGCTCGCACCCCTGCTATCAGCACCTGCGTCTCCGCAATTGTCCACCCCAGAATCTTCGTGAATAGGAAGAGCGAGTACGGCTCCAGCGCCTCCAGGACCTGCAACTGCTGGAACCGACCCAATTCCTTGAACTTCTTGTCCTTGGCCCAGGAACCGATGGGGAGCTAAAACAAAACCAAAAAAAAAAAAAAAAAGATATAAATTAGACAGAGTTTTCAACATAAGAGGAGGAAGAGTGTTCTGGTTAAAACAGATGGAGTAAACGGATGGAGTAAAGGAGGAAACTGAGGGGCCTGGAGGAGGGTCGGAAAATCCCAACCTTCAAAACAATAGTCGAAACATCCTGAAATCCAACCCTCTTCAACTTATCCGGCAGAGACGGGACGACATTCAACGGCTTCCCAAACTTTGCACTAGATTCCAATACCAAATCCCCCCATCTCACTGCATTTTTCGCCTTGGAAAGCGTTCCGTCATCGCTGTAGAATGCTGGTTCAATCGATTGGATCTCAAAGAACCCGCCGGGAGTCAAATGCTTGTATGCCTGTGCGAATAATTTGTCAAAATCTGATATCGATCCGGCGAGTTCGCGTCCGTGGATGAAGTCGAATGGTCGGCTGTAAGGCCATGTTGCTTCGAGATCGTCGATTTCAAACGAGCAGTTCGAGGGGACCCTGATGGAGGAATACAGCGTTGGTTTTCCTTATCTCCACAAAGGGGTAAGGGGTTTCATGCATATCTCAAAGGGTATTTTGTTTACCATGATGGTTGGATGGGGCTTAGATCGTTTCCTATATCAAAACAAAACGAGTTGGGGGTTAACAACTATTCGCTACTGCATCCAGCAACAAGGACAAAATAAAACAGAATATAATAGGATTAATAAGTTAATGCGCACCAATAACCTCTGACTCTGGATGTGCGCTGCAAGGAAAATCGTCTAAGTTAGTTCTAATTTACGAGAGATGAAAACAGATTGAGGATCGCAGTACTGCTCACTCTGCGAAGTCAATTGCCCATATTCCTGTTTTAAGATGTGTCAGGCGAGTTCTGGGAAGAGCTAAACAGAATTATATGGATTTAGGCATGCCATACCAGTGCCTGTGCCAATATCAAGAATCCGCTGTGCATTCGCTTTAATCGGCGAAACATATATATCACCACCTAAAAGTAGTTTATATATATGATGCGTCTGAGTTCCGGGTCAGATGGATCTGTTCCTTCCTAAGGTGCAGTTCTCGAAGCTCAATGCTTCGAACATGCTTACCAAGTCCATTCGATCCTGTTCGATTTCATCATTCGGCTGTCGGATGTATTGAGGAACATATTAGCCACTGGTTTTCCCCAGGATTAACCCGCGGTACTTCATTACGGTGAATGCTCACTAGAATATATTCGCCCGCGCGAAATGAGTTATAACGGCGTCCATTCTATGTCCCGGGGCCGCAGTTGAACATTTCAAAGTCAGTAATCATCCACCCTCGAAGCGTGATAGATATCGTTGGAATGGTGGGGATTCCAGGATGGCTAGTGCAGGGTGAAAGGTTGAACGAACCGCATATCTGGCATGCAGTCAGGATATTTGAAACATAATATAGAGCTGAGGTCAGAATGTAAATCCTCACACATAGTTTTTAACGCTGGAAGCAAGCGTAGTTGCGTAACTGGCGCTGGCGGTGCTGTAGGAATTATCAACAATCGTCCTCAGTAACAACTGCCATCATCCATTATAAGAAGCCCAGTGCGAATGGAAAATTCTGAAGTTGACTGCAACACCCGGAGAACTCACGAGCCATTGAAAGCAGAGTCCGTATCATCATTCTCCTGCGCACACCCGGGTCAGTCTGGGTCGGTGTTCGAAATTAAAAACGAGCCAGCTCCCCTCTCCAGACATACATCTGCTTCAATATTCGGAATTGCAACTTGCGCTTCACTAGTGGTAGCCATGATGAATAATATATTAAAAATATCCAAAGTTCAATGATGGAATTATCCATTTAATGCCCAGAATCCGGCACAGGGTATGGATATTGATGCTGCTCTTGACAGCAGAATCATCAGATCTGAGTCTTTCAGCTCCGCCGTCCGCAGATTGCTGGGGGAATCCGTTTGGATATAAAGCAGGTCAATTTTAGCAGGCTTGACAAGAAGAATGCTGCTGGACGTAAACTTTAGGGGCGCATTATTGTTCATTGTCAACATGGCGCTAAAAGTAAACTATCTGCATTCCAGACCAATTGTGGCCATCAAACTCAGGAGTGGATGAGTCTTAGCGTTCTCTTTTCTTATTCCGTTTTTATCACCAACCCGTCAGGCTTGTCTGGTGGCATGACCGCGTGGGAGGCTAGATTGGGCTGGGAGCTTCGCCGGAAGTGCAACATGTCACCATGGTCAATTAGCCGAGGACCACCAAATGGTGCATCTTTCGAACTGCTCCGCTTTGACCCCCCCGGGTAGTTTGCAGTAGTTCTCAATCCCGGTTCCCCGTAGCTGCCGGCTCAACAGCCAGGGTGAGCCAGGGTGAGATTGAGCGGTTCGGATTGGCCGCAGAACGAGAAACGTGCTCACGGAGCGGAGATGTGCTGACAACCCATAAGACGGACATATCCCCCACCCTGTTCAGTGAACTCAATTACTCAACAGTACAAATAAATTTTTCGTGCCTGTTAATCACATCATTGGTAGCCGAGAGCCTTGCTGCAGCTTGAGGCTGAGGTTGAGCAAAGCGTGGCAGCTCCGTAGTTATAGTTAATAGTTAAACTAGTTAACTAAATCACTCATTGGACCATTTTTCTACTGCTGAGATTTTGATAAAATTCAAGCTTCTGGGTGACGGCCGTGCTGAATCTTGAAACTTGACATCTTCCCTTTCTTCCATTTTATATTGTTGTATTTAGAATATCACCGTCCTGTCATGTCGAAGGCAAACCCGCCAGTTCCCCTCATTCGACAACGGATCCTCCCCGCCTGCTGTTGATGCCACAGAAAGCGGTGACAAAACAGCATACGTAGAATACTTCAATATGCAGCCAAAATTCCCCAGGTCGATGAAAGCAGGCTTTTCACAGAAGCATTCAAGGAACCTTTGCAAGGTTGCGTATCCCCCGTTGCACAGAAATGCTCAACTATCGGCATCAATCCAGCCAGTATCAAAACCTCCAGTTCCTGGTTCTCTAACCAAAGCCTGCATTATGAGTTGGGCGTGTTGGACAGGCGCGTGCGTCGTCTTTGTAGTTCGCTTCGAACTCCGTTGTCCCCACACTGTCATTGGATGATAACTACAGCTTTCCCTTCTTAGAACAAGCTACATGAACTGCGTTCTTGGGTTCATAGCAATGAACCAGCCAACAAAGTTTCAAGCAAGGGCTATGGACCCGAAAGTGTGGTTGACGGCTGCATCTGCTGTCTCCATTCATGTTCACGGTGAAAGGTTCATTAGACATTTGCGGGCGAAGGAGTTGAGGAGGACGGGAGCAGCTTAACTCAAGTATTCTCTCATCTCTGGTTGGGTTTGGGAAGTCCCCAATAATTCCATCCACCTAGCAGATGGAATGTTCGAACAATCTGATTTTGCTATGGTCTGCCTGGCTCCATTGTGTCTGTCAATGAAACGCAGGGTAATTCTTCCCGCTCTTCAATTGGGATGAACTCTCAAAGCGCATGTGGATATTCTGTGCAGATACCCCTGCTTTCTATTGTGGTTGAAGCCGCAGAGAAAGTTTCTACATCCTGCACCCGGCCAGGTCATGCTGCTTGGGGATTTGCGACGTCAGGATAACCCTACATACCCCTTGTAAAGCGTAGAATGACCATTCTGTGGCAAAATGTCCCTGCCATTGTGGCTGCAGAAACTTACAGCGGCAGGCTCTGCTCAGATCCAGTCCGTGGGTGGCCATATCTTGCACGTTTAGGAGTTGTGATAATGGAAGATGATACCCTGAAGGATGAACAGTCACGGGTAAACCTGAGAATCCAAGAAAGGTATAACTAGTTACCAGACTATGATGGAAGAGTATTAATGCCACACAAAAATCTGGCACTCTATCAGTTCAGTCTATGTCAGAAAATGGTCGTCAGAGTCTTTATTGCGCTCTCTTTTTTATGCCAGAAACCAATTCCAGAAACCAATTCCTAGTCACAGCCTCATTCATCCTTCAGGACTCTGATTTTGCTACTAAACGGACCCGGCCACATGGATCTCCGTCCCCCGTGTATCCATGGTATCAATTTGAAGTGGTACTCCAACCGTGGTGTCGGATTTGTCACCGACTGAGATCATCGGCGTGTTGAGAGAACTGCATGCGGCGCGGATTCCATTATGGCTTGGACTCATAAGTAACAACAGCCGTTGATAGGGACGGCGTTTGAAACAAAGGAAGTTTGCCTTGTGATGCGGGAAGCAATTAAGTGATACCTTGTCTCCTGTTCCGCGAATTATGAAGAGGGATCAGCAGCTGAAGAATAATAGCTGCACCAGATCAACTGGCTTCCCTAATGCAGAGAGATCGAATCCGAATTAACCACTCGATTTTCCCACGTCAGACTCGTTCCCTCTGAGATAACTACACACTCCCAAGGTTGGCTGACAGATTCGCAGCCCTCCCTGAGGCTCCCCAAGTTCATTTTCAAATCCACCCCCAGCACCCCCTCATGATGGTTGAATTTTTTCATAGTCGGATCAAACAAATGTTAACTATAGCAATGATGGTTTATGCAAAATATTGCCCCAAACTTCCCAGATGCAGCCTGCTCCAGTATATCACAACCCAAACGCCCAGACACTGAGGAAGAATACAATCAATACTGGTCAACCCTGCCTTTGTTCGACATACAAACTGCTGCTACACTGGGCATACCGATGTGATGCCAGGGCAACAGGAGAAGAGGTCCACATTGCTGAGATCCCACCCACAACTCCAAGTTCAAATAAATGCTTTAGCTCTTAGCAGACATATGGAACGGTGTTGATTTTGTTTTCTTTTACCAAGATATAAACATTACCCTTCATCGTAATACTAAGTCAGCATAAGGTGTACAACATCGGATTGAGGCGGTCGCTACAAGCGCCAGCCGTGATTCTATCGGTTAGGCATCATTATTTCCAGAGACACATTTCCAGATCACATCATACGCCCACACTAGGTGCTTAGGTTGATGCTAATAGAAGCTAGGGGTTTTTTACTTCTTTTTGAAAAGCACTGCCAGGTATTCGACTATCCACGGCTGGCTGGTTGGTTTCCCCGGTGCAGCCACGATTTCTCCTCCAATTTCTATAGAGATACGTAACAAACTGCGCAATATATTTGTATTCAATAGCTAGCAAGATAGGAAGTGCTGGACAGAATCATGCATGCAGTCAAAGTTCGTAGGATACAGTGCGTTCATAATAAACTATCAAAGCCTGGTAATGCGGCAAAGGTAACGTGAAACACTCAAACTTCGCTCGTCAGATATATGGAAGAACCTGGCCGTGATGGTTGGGATACCGTATCTGAAACGCAAGCTGGATGAAGGGTATAAGAATATTTCGTACCTTTGTCCGTCACCGCTGCAATTATCAAAATTCCATCACAAACCAACAGTTACAGAGCCGGCTCCATCCAAAACGCCCTGTGGAGTTAGAGCAGCTGGGGTTCCCCACACAGATAACTAGATGTCTCATGCAAGCTTGAGATAGCAACGTTCAGAAATACCGACTTTTGACTTGGCCCAGGTAAGCCCACATATATATGCAAGTGTATCATATTATAATAGTACTGCCATCCCATCATCATCGGCCATGTCGCTGGGGAGGCCTTGTATGCATTGCTTGATAAAAAATTAAAATAGAGATAGAATCGAGAACGAGAAGGACGAAGAAATATGCTTCAGTCCCTCAGAGAATAAAAAAAGAAGAAGAAGAAGAAGAAGAAGAAGAAACAAGGAGATAGCTACCTTAACATGCAAAGGCGATGAAGATCAAAAAGAAAGCTTCATCAGCAAGAAAATAAAAGGACTGCGAGAAATGGAAGGAAAACAGGTACTCCATCTCCCACCAAGTAAAACAGAATAATCCTCACCAGCATTAAGAACTATTTTCCCCTCCCTCGCTTTTTTGTCCTATACTGCTACCCTCCCCCCAAATCTATTTTGTTGCAAACTCCTTTCATGTTTCAGTATCCCCACTCAATCTCCCCAACTGGCGTTCACATAGTCGAAGCTACTGCTCATCATCTCCCGGTCTCTCCATCTCGTAAAAGAGCAAGTAAACCTCCCTCTGCATCCCCAGCACATCACTAGTCTTGCACTCCTTAACCTTATCATCGCTGATTCTCCACCAGCGGTCACTTGGCCGTTTCTTCCATTGTAACCGCGATGGAATGCCTGTTCCTGGCCCCGTAATCTTTGCTGCCTTGGTGATGGACTGGCGTCTTAAAGAAGATGTGCGTGAAGATGTAGCAGCATTGGGATCTGATGGAGATGGTTTGAGCCGTGGCGTGACTGGTGAAGTGATGGAAATATCCCTGCTTTCTTGTTGCTCTTGCGACGACGGGGTTGACTGTGTTGATGTCGGAGATGGCTGGGTGGGTGCTGTGTTATGTATGCTGGTTAAAACATGAGAAGAGGATGTGGGTAATGAGGGGACGGGGAGGGAGGTGCAGGATGCTGATGAAGATTGGGTATCATCGGACATGCTCAGGGGACTGGCCTCTAAGTCTTGTGCAGCAGCTGTCTTGTGTTTCGGGTTGATACTGGGGCTGGGGGCGGTGGACGTATTCCGACTAGGAGAGCGACTTTGCGAGTAGGAGCGGAAAGTGTCTGGGGTGGAAAATGGGGCATAGAGGTGATTGCGTCGGAAAGACTCGTAATGGCCGCTGTGGTGGCTGCCCTTGTGGCATACTATTCCTAGTAGCTTATACCATTTCTGGTCGAGGATGCCGCCGATAGGCAGTCGTTCCGGGAACGAGACCTTAGCGGCGTTCTTTGAAGAGCTGTTCTGGTCAAATATCGACCGGGATAGGTGTATGGCTATTATTTTAGGGAAGGATGTGATTCGCATATGTCTCGCGATCTTGCGTTTCGGGACGTTTTGTGTATTTGGCATGCTCACGCCCCTGGGGATGGTTTCAGGGTCAATCTCCAGGGCATGTTTTATGAGCGATATCTCATGATCCCAGTGTTTGATTTCCCTCTCTGACAGAGCCTTCTTCTTTGCGGCTTCTTTTATTTGCAGAGCGTGGAGGAGAACACACTTGCCACATCGGAAATCATCGATGTATTCCGTTTTGAGCAGCCCGTCAAAACACGAACTTAGAGTAACAGAGCTCTTCTGGGGCACTTGGAGCGTAAGATTGACGAACGAGGTCGGGTTTGGTTTATATTCAAAATGGCACGATTCGCACTCTATTTGAGATTCCATCTTCCCTTCAAAAGGGAACGGAAACTCCGTATCCAAAGCCTCAGCTCCCGTGTCCAAGGATGACGATCCGTTCTCTAATTCGGAATCACTATCCCCAATACCAGATCTACCCACGGGCTTTGCTTCCAATATCGAATTCACCACACCCGCTTTGAGTGAGGATGCAGCGGCCCTCTCCCGCGCCTTAACACCGGCATGGTATTCGTCACACAGGCGCTCCGCAACAATCTGTAAGAATTCCTGCGCATCCTGCTGATTCCGGCTTATCCGTGTCTGAAACGCAGACTCCAAAGCCAATATAAATGTCCGCGCGGATATCGTCTTCTTATATATGGGTCGCTCATTGAGGCTATCGAGCATCTCTTTCAGCGCTCTGGTGACGGATGCCTGCTGTAGCTCGCGCACCTTCTCAGGTGTCTCGCCGCGGGGAATACTTTCGATATCCGGTAAAGAGTTGTATATTTCTGGCCCTTCCAACTGCCGTCGATGTAGTTCGCGAATTAGGTATAAACGGAGGTCGCCCAGGCCAGCCAGGGCTTGCAGAACAGAATTGATGAAGCAGTCATTGGACGGGTTGTAGAGGCCGACAATTCCCTTCTTTCTCGTGCTAGTATTCGATTCCTCGTTGTCGATCGTGAAATTAGGGCCGAAGACGTAAAAGAGGGTGATAGCGGCTAGGGAGGCGCCGGCAGCATAGGCTGCAACTGTCGCAGGTTTGTCGGGCATAAGACAGGTTTATCGAACTATGGCGCGTAGCATTACCGATCCATCCCCCCAGCAAACTCCGTCTCTTCAAGGGAAGGTGCAGATACTTGTTACTTTTTTCGGCCTCACCCTGTTCACGGAGAAAAATTGAGGAAGGCTTCTCGCTTTGTGTGTGAGGAAATACACAGTTGTAATGTTTGTGTACGTGTTTCTGTCGGTGGCACGGCGGAGAGTCGCAGCCAGCGACGAGAGGGAGGAGGGACCGTCGACTTAATATCCGTAAAATGAATAGATCAAGAATTGTATGGGAATATCATTCAACATCGGAAAATATGAATCAATGTTGAGTGGAGATAATTAATATAATATTGTCGGAGACGCATGCAATGTTGGGGTTACATGCGGCGACCCCGGCGCTTCGGGCCGGCGGCGCTGAGCCATGAAGACCAAATTATGAAAACAGCTCAATCCCTGCCCCAGCTGAAGAACGGATACAGTTGACGTATATTCATGTTAGGTTGATTTGGTACGTTTGTATGCTCCAGAATATATTTCTTTCTCGATTAATGGAAAACGGTCCCCTGCCCTTTTCGCGTTAAAATATTTTTATTTCAAGGATGTTGCCCCGTGTTTAGACCAAAAGTGTGCTGTCACAGCCGTTAAACCGTTTATAAATGCCGAAGACCAAACAAAGCAGCTTAACAGCTCCTGAATGGAAATATTTTAAATTTGAGCCGTGTCTACGAAGTTTTAGGCAGTGTAACTGGTAGCGAAAATACAAGAACCTAATGAAATGAAGGTGTTTTTGAAAGTCCGGTAATGTTTATAACGATAAGGTTGTTATCCTCATATGATGACAAGGGTCAGTCCCTTTTCCTAGGCCTCCTGTTCCCTTTGGTTCCCGAAGTGCGCCTTAGTATGTCCACCAAACCCGAAATCAAATAGAGCAGCATGAAAGTGATTGCTGGAGCTACATAAAGCCACATGAAAAAAAAAGAAGATATAAAAAAAACATGTGCAGATATCAAAGCAAACCCGAAATCAAATAGAGCAACATGAAAGTGATTGCTGGAGCTGCATAAAGCCACATGAAAAAAAAAAGAAGATATAAAAAAAACATGTGCAGATATCAAAGCAAACAGAAAAAGGAAAGAAATTCATAGACAAGAAGAATCATAGCTTCAGCAATTTAACGAGGTCAAACGAAGAACTGGACATGAGATTTCGACTGTTGATGGTGTGCATTTGAATCCCACAGATGCTTCGAGCATATCATCCATTGAACAGGGTAGAATCACAGCCATATTTCTATGCCTGGACGCGACTCCTAGTTCTGCTTCCGATTCCCTCAGTGGCGCGAGGCCTAGGTGCTTTCTTTTCGGCCTTCCCGTTCCCCCCCCATCTCCTAGGTCTACCCGGGCGTCTCTTCTTCTGGACATTCGCCACAGCTGTAACTTCAGTTCCGTTGGTGGCCTGAGCAGGTTCCGTGTCGGTTTTCTGCTTTTTCGCGGCAGGCTCACCAGCCGGTTCCGGGTTTTCTTTCTCCACCAGTGCAGCAGTTGCATCGTCGCGCTCATGCTTATTTCCCGCACCCTTTGAGCTGTCAGCCTGTTGCTCTGCGCTGGAAGATTCAGCAGCTTCCGCTGGGGTTGCGCTGGCCTCTTTGGGCGCGTCCCCGTTCAGCGCGGTTGCGACAGGGGCGTCCGGGGCAGTGGAGTTGTTGGTATCCTTTTTCTCAACTGCGCTGGTCGCAGGAGCTGTGTGTGGATGATGGTTAGCATATTTTCAGTGCGGCCGAAAATACGCGTGTGTTGACACGAAGCTTGTTTTCGGGATGGATGGCGCATAAGAAACGTGGAAGCAAAGCTACGAAGAAGAGAACAACACGCGAAATTATATGACACCAAGGATAGGACGATGATCGCAACACCTGGTCTTTCATTGGATAGCCTCAGACATACATACCTCCATTGATTGCTTCGTTAGCCATGGCCGGTGTGTGCGAAGTTGCAGCTATATAAGATTGTCAAGCTGAGAGCGCAGGGGGTTCAGCGATTGAGCGATGGCGCGAGAGATATAGACAAGATAAAGATTTTGATGGATGTTGATGAAAGAGTGGCTCAAGGAAAAGGAGGAATTGAGCTGGGAAATGATGGAGATGGAGAAAGTGATGGAAGTGCAGGGGAAGTTGGAGGTGGAGATTGGGGCTGGCCTGTGGGGGTGGTTGGTTGTTAACTAGCTCAGTCAGCTTCGGCCCAAGATCGCAGGTTAAACTCACGGCCAAGAAGACAAGACAGACGTCTACTAGCTGCTGCGGAGTAACTAGCCAACTTGATAAAACAATTATTATTAATGAAATGGATTAAATTTAACCAGCTAGTTTAACTAGTTAACTAATTAAACAGGTTAATTGATAAAACATATAGTAAATAATGGGACTGGCTAGTGAAGTATTTTTAGAGAGGCAATAAGTTAATTTATTTAGTTACCTACACGGCAGTTATTCCGAATGTTCCCCTTGAAAACGTCAAAAGTCAGTTTTATCCGGCCCCGAAAACACTGAACATTGCTATAGGAACCGAGGACTTGTAGCTCCTATAGTCTCCCAACCATTCCGCAATCCCCTATGAAAGTCCCCAAGGGCGTATGAGTTTTTCTGCTGCTGGGCTCTTGTCCATTTATGTTTCTGTGTCTGATAACTATACAACTATAGTAATATATATTGCAATCTCGGACTTTCTCTTCATCATTGACCCAATCCCCAATCTCTTAGTTACTATTCTCCTGGTCGAGCTCGTCCTTGAAACCGCAGACAATCTGGAGTTAGGATTTGATATCAACATCAACACGCTTCTGGACCGCCATTATATGCGATTTTACATCCTTGTCTCTACAACTCTACAAAATACAACGTGGCCTTGAATCGTAGCAAATCAGCGCATCAGCGTTGATATGGACCGCGCAACCAAGAATGAATGACTTGCCCAAATTCTCCTCGGTTTTAATGATGAGGAGAAACACACGGCTTAAACTAGCAGGGTTTCTGATTTCGGATAATTCTTCAGATGCGCAGGAGTAAGCGGCATGCCCCCCCAATGCCAAGTTCCTCCAAAAGCTGATGGAATTGTCCAAACCTCGGGAACAGAATGTAAAAAGCACCTCAATCCATTGCGGCTGTGAATGGCCAGGTGGAATTAAGACAATTTTCTGATGAAGAAAATCCATTGCGCAGTAACGGGAGACCGGGAAGGAGGGGGAATCCCATTATTATGCGCAACGCATCGCAGGTCTTGGATGCATGATAACCGAGACCTACATGAGAAACAGCTTGATCAAAGCATCAGGAAAAAGCCAAGTCAAATTTACTATTTGTCATCATCACGGAAGTCAGGGTATTTCCTGCAAAGAGTGGCTTCTTATCGGCCCCTGCTGCTTCCGCCTTTTACAATATCATCTTCTTCTGTTTATGAAGAAATTCTGGATCTATTACTTCAAGACGATGGTATGCTAAAAGCTCCTGATATGGATGGCCAGACAGCGATGATTTTACTACAGAATGTAGGGGGTGAAATATTGCAAAGGAGCGGATGTATGCTGTGAAAGCCTGTTCCCTGTGCTATTTGCCTTAGCAAATAATCAGTTGCTTCATCGAGGATGGTACAGATCACTTCAGTTGTACAAATACAGACAAAGTTTGTCAGTTGTCCCTCTTCACATGTCTGCCTCAAGGGCAAATAAAGAAATAGCGCAGCTGTTCAATCTGAGAGAACCGTTGGTGAAGAGCTGACCTTTCTCGATTCTGGCTGTCGGCTCCAGATAGAAGCGTCCAGGGAATAATCCCCCGTTCAGCTGATAGAGCTGGCTGTCTGCTAGCAGAAGCAGAGCAAGCCCAATGAGAGCCATGTTCTTCTGGATGGGGAACACTTTTCTGAACCTTACTGTGGACACGTGAAGGCTGTGTTGAGTGCTCCTTGCGTCCGAACCGCGCACTCGTCCCGACCGGTTTGTTCGTAAGATTGGAACATGGTGGTGATTGCAGGGACATGTTTTTTGAATTTTGGATGGGTTGACACCGCCAGCCGTGGGTGCAATGAACAGGCACAGGAGAGGATTCCGGTATGAGTGTCGAAGTTAAGCGTGGGTTGCGGGGAATATGGTCGAAAAGGTGTTTTGTCTATTCAAATATACCAATGCTCAAAGGGTTTGGAGAGGATATAACGCCTCCTTGCTTCTTGCTGTAGAGTTGAATACCCTCAGGCCTTGGCGCCGTGATTCGTTCCGGTCATTCCATTTTCCACAACTTCTTCTTTGGAGCGAAGGAATTCTCGAGAGGCTTGGAAACGCCAGGCCCACATAAGTTAGCGCCCTGCTGCTGAATCAGCCCTTCCGTAGCTTGGCAAAAGCTTAACTTCAACTTTGCGTAACCAGAACGCACGAACATCAAGTCAAATCTTCAACTTTCCGTTCGTATTCTGTATGATACACGGAGATAATAATTCCCTTGATGCCAAATGCACACTGCAAAATCAGTATGGTACAAATTCAACAAATTAGCTAGAATCGATTTTCAAACATATGAAATCGGAGGGTCAATGCCGGTCGGATATTTTTAAATCGCAACCTCATCTGGATTGCGGAATTATATTCTGAGGAATCATTGGATCTCAGAGACTTCAGATCCCATAATTTTTGCCACTATTATTGCTTATTTTAGAGCTTCCATTCCCTGATTCCATCCCCTTTCATCTAGCAATAGTATCGTCCTCTTAGACTCGTATTTCCACTTGCTGCTGTTGATTTTGTGGGTTAGGTCGTAAATGAACAGTGTATTCTTCGCACAACCAAGGCAGGCTCTGCCTCTGTTAAGATGCACTCAAGAACTCATCGTCCAGTAGAAGTGTCCGCAGAAAGTGACAAAACGTCAAAGATTTTCTTGATTGAACCTCAGCCTGGAAAAGTTATAAATATAACTAAGTTACATGCGAGATTCCCACCACTGAGCTACAGTAACAAAATCGTGCCCATCTCGCAAAAAGGACGATCAAGAGAAAGATCCTTCCCACTGCTTGGCTAAATAGAAGGTTTTTCAATTTCCCCTGTGTCTGTATTGATATTTTGCGGTTCCATCTGGTCTTTCTCGGTAGACTGGTTATGCAGTGGAACGGAACAATCTTTTTCGTTATCTACGGGCCCTCCTTTCGATCGGGATATACCAGTAACTGTGAAACTGTCACACGTGTACATTCATCTTCTCGGGCTAGAAAATTGTGCGAATATTTATAATTCGCACTTTAATTGGTCAGGTATATGGCTTGGACCACACAATAATGGCACACGTCAACACAGAGGAGTTGGGCTTGTGAGAGATATTTATGGTATATGACTTGGAAGCAGAGTATCCAAGACGATAGGATAATATCCATCTTCGCTCAGCGTGGTGGTTCGTGTCGTAGCATCTCCTTATCCTCAAGCCTCGATGGCTTTCTGCATTTGAATTTTGCCCCTCTGCCGTACCTAGTGCTCCATAACAATGCAGACCGGGAAGGTATCTCCAGCTTCACGTTAGACAGCGGCGTTATCCCGAAACGTTTTCAAGGCAGTTTGGCTCGTCATTGGGACATGAATAAACGCTCTGTGGCCTTCCAATGCTAGGTGATTGTTAACTGATATAATTCGCATGACTTCAGCACCATCTCTTGTTGTTCTAAAACTCTTGCTATGCACCAATTTCCGAATATGAGAGGAGATATAGTATATAAGGCGTAATAATAGATTCATTGCAGACACATTCCATTCAATAGCTGACCGGATGCCAAGGTAGCTTGTGGATTAAACCTCTCTGATGACTGCTCGGATGCAAAACGTTCATCCCCGATAAATTGTTTGGCATGTGCCAGCAACCATGATGCCTCTGAGTACTGTTTCTGCTTGAGGAACAGCTGTGCGGCGTCCAGCGATAGTCGCAACAGGTGTTTCCGTCTACCGGGACGGATTTGTACTTCTGGTTGTAAGGACATGCGCTTGAGATAAGATAATGCTGGTTGGGCGTCGGGTTTGGTTGGGTGGTATAAGGGTAAACCTGCTCCCCAGAAAAAGGTGTCCTTGGATAGATGGTCAGAGAGCCTGCAAAATTCCTCAAATATCTCAACCGGAATCCCTTGAACATCGGGGGTTTGGTTATGACTAGAAATCCACGCGGCCAGTTGGCATCCTGTGCTTCGCAATGCGGCGCAAAATGGATTTCTCTTCCCGTTCCAGAATTTATCGCCAGGAGGTAATAGTTCACAGGTTTGAATAAAGTATTTCAAGGCGGATTGAATGCCATGACCATGCTTTATCTCAGCGGTGACGAATTCATGCAGCAGGTTCGTTAAGCAGAGGCGGCGGGAGGGTAAGAGGGTATTTGCCAGTTCCCGGGCGAAGTCAGGCGATATTGGGGTAGACAACATCTTTACCCAATCCATAATTACGTATTGCAGCCGGCCAGCAACCATATACGGCACGACCATAGACATGGTAACACAGCTACCAAAAAAACATAGTCTTGATTTCAAATCCGCAGCGGAATACCACGCAACGATCCTCGAGCCCACTGCTGATGACTCAATGGCATCAGATGGTTTTGACGAGAAGTGGGGGAGCGAACTGTGGGCTTTAAGGCAGCTTGATAGGGTATTATGGTCGGCTCGTCCAGATGCAATCAACTCGTCCAACAGTCCTAGAGGATTCTCTGATAGTTTCCTCTTCACATTTGCTGTATCTTGGACATTATCTTGTTGGCCCTTCCGTGGCAATGGCTTGTCTGGAACGATTCGGAAAAGAGGATGGTCGAGGATTGAACTCAAGTGCTTCTCCGCATCTTTACTTAAGGTGCTGTGTCTATTGCTTGGGTTATCGGGATGGCGCTTGGGTGTCGAATATTCTGTCGACCGCACGGAAGGCTGATGAGGCTGCTGGCCGCGGAGGAAGGACAGAAGTCGGCGGGATTCCTGCGCAAACTGGGCAAATGAGGAACGCTGTTTGGACAATGACCTCAGGCAGATGGCTCTGGTAGCCTCCATTCTATTTCATAATTTAGCCCGCCGGGGATCCCTTCGCAATTGAGAAGAAGATGAAGAAGGAGGAGGAGGAGGCGGAGGAGGAGGAGGAGGAAAATATAAAATATAAAAAATACAAATCTTCTATTCACAGTGGGATTCAGTTGCCCGTTTCCAGCGCAGGGTTAATCGGCGTTTGAGAAGAAGTTGTTCCAAGGAACTGTAGATGAGTAGGATGAACCGTTGTGCCAGTTTGCTTGGAAAACCAAAGGCCAGCCAGATATGTATGTTGAATGCGTCAACTGGATAAAAACAATTGAGATACGAAAGAGACAGCTGATAAACGATCCAGACTCTCTGTCTCCATGGATCTCTATATACATCCCTCATGTAACTACATCAGTGACAGATGGTTGGTGAGGTTGTGGTTGGTTGAAGCATATCCGACTTAGCGCCTGGTTGCGTAAACTATTCCTCATTGAGACTGGCGTGATCAGTCGCCGACCAGCCCTTTCCCTGAGCCTCAAAGAAAGAACGAAACGCGAAACTTTTTGCCTTCCACTCATCCATCTCCTGCCATCAACATCCTCCCTCGACTGCTCACATCTCTCTCTCTCTCTACTGCCTCTCCTGGGCTCGTTCTCTAGCTACAAGAGACCCTGCCTCTCCTCTTGCTGTTAGCTCTTGTCCCTTTGCCTCCATCCTTGGTCTTATCGTCAGCTTCCCTTCTTCTCTCTCCCTACTCCCTCTTGTTACTCCCTGACCTCGTCAATCCTCGCTCTCACACTCCACCCCTCTCCTGGCACACTAGCCTGGCTTCTTCCTCGCATTCTTTAATCCCTTCTTTTCACAATCAGACAGCCATGTCCGAAGTTCAATCTAGGCCATCTGCCCCTCGCGGTCGGGGGTCAGCTCGTGGCGGTAGAGGAGGTTACAGCTCCAGAGGTGGACGATCCAGCAAGCCTACCAATGCAAATTCAGAGAATGCCCCCACCCCATCGTATGAGGACGAAGGAGAAATTGGTCAGCTGAAGAAAAAGCATGCCGCCAGCCTAATCACCATAAAAGAGCTCTTCGCAGACTGGACCGATGAGGACCTAGTTTTTGCCCTGGAAGACGCCAATGGAGATCTAGAGATTGCGATTGAGCGCATCACTGATGGTTAGTATGGTCCATTGTCTTCTGTGGCAAGATGTTATGGGTTTTTAAAGTTTAATTCAATTTGATATTGACTGGTTTTCTTTTATTGTTTAGGCAATGTGTCGCAGTGGGGAGAGGTCAAAAAGAAGCACACCGATCGATCGCGTGCCAAGCCAAAAGACCCTCTCTCACAGGCAGACTCCCTTGCTGCTCCTCCACCAGCCCGTGGAGGTCGTGGCCGTGGAGGACTTGACATTCGTGGACGTGGTCGGGGTGACCGTGGACGTGGAGGGCGTGGCGGCAGAGCAGGCGTCCATGTCAATGGAGCTCGTACTGAAAAGCCTGCGGCCCAGCCAATTGAAGAGCCAGAGAGTGCTCCTGTATCTGACGCTTTGAGAAAACCAGAAGAGCCTGTGTCTACCACTAGAGACAAAGTGGTTTCCACCGAAGCAGCCCCGTCCACTATTACGAAGGAGCCCTCATCAGAAGCATCTCCACAGAAGAGCAGCCTGATCCCAGAAGGCTCGAAGAAAGGCTGGGCTAGTTTGTTTGCTCAACCAGCTCCACCTCCGCCTCAGAAGAAGGCTCCCCCACCAGCTTCGGCAGCCCCAGTGCAGCCTGCCGAATCACAAGTCAAGCCCATCGAGCAACTCTCTCAACAATCAAAACCTGCCCCCGAACAGCCAACTGCACAGCCTTCAGAACCATCGACCACTACTACTCCATTACCCCAAGCTCCCGTTCCAGTGATACCAAAGGACGAATTGACTCAGTCAAACCTAGAGCGAGTTCCGGATATATCCCACCCACAGCCTAGCACAACAGCGGCTAGCACAATGGCCAGCATACAGGATCAATCCAGCGTGGTTGGTGCCGCTACCGCTCCACAGACCCGACCAATGTCGGGCTATGCTACAACTGCATATAAGGCTACAACTGGGGCTGGACGAGCAGCAAACTTGCAGCGTCGTGTTATGGAACAACAAGAGGCCGTCGTCATGCCAGGAAACCATGCAGTCGATCGGGCTGCTGTCCAGTTTGGGAGCATGGGATTGAACGGACCAATTGATGACGTAGATATTGACGACGAGAGAGAAGAACCGGAAACTCGACATCAGCCTCCCCAGCATTCTCCCGTCGCACCTCGCGCCTCGCTTCCTCCCGCCACCCAAACTCAGACACATAAACCCCAGGTCCATCAAGCCCAAACAACACAGGCACAAACGCAAGCAACAGCAGAAGCTATTGCTGTTCCCCGCCCGGCTCCTGGACTTCCTCCTGTGGCTGCAGCTACTTCCACAGACACCCCGTTCAACGACTTTGCGCGATATACAGAATCGCAAAAACAATATGATCCCTTCAGTCAGCAAGTTGAGCAGGCTCCCCAACAACAGAACCAGGAACCCTTCTCCAACCAAGCTCCCATACCATCTCAACCCACAGCAACTACCGCTGCAGATTACTCCGCATTCTACGGAGGTGACCAAGCACGACATCCTTACTATTATGGTTCGTACAGCCAATCCCAAGACGGTGTTGCGACACAGCAGAGAGCTGGAAGCGGATTTGGCGGTGTTAGCGGTGCTGATGCCCAGCCCCAAATCGCTTCCACCCAACCACCAAGCCGGTATAGCCACGTGGAAGCTCCTAACAGTGGCCAAAGTACACCTAACCCCACTCTGCCCGGCCAAACTGCCCAACCCAATCAGCATTTGCCTCAGGGACAGGGTGCTCATAGTGCCTACAACTATGGGTATCCCTATTATTCTAACCCTCATTATGCGAATTCATATATGAATCAAATGAACCAGCATCAGTATGGAAGAAATCGTCCGATGTACGATGACGCACGGAGGTACGAGGAACATTACCTTCATAGCAACCAGTTCGGTTATGGAAACCAGTATGCGGCTCCATACGGCAAGGGAACCGGCATGTACGGACAGCCTCAGCATGGTTTTTCTTATGATCATGCCTCTACTCCTGCTACCGCAGCTACGTTTAACCAGGGTGCCCCCGGCCGCGATACTGGGTACGGTCGTGCGGGATCGACCCAGCCGTCGGAAGCCCAAACATCGGGCCACACCGCCTTTGGCGCTATTCCGGATGTTTTCGGGCGGACTCAATCAGGATTTGTTCAAAGCCAACCCATCGCCCAGCAACAGCCGGCCAGCGCGGAAGAGGCGGCAAAGGGTTTCGAAGCACCCAAGGCAGGCGGCCCAAGCCCTTCACTAGCTCAAGCAAATCGTCCTGGATCCGCAACTAACAGCGTCCCCGCTCAACCCCAGGCTGGTCAGGCCGGTCTGCCCCCGGCACAAGGACAGCCAACAAGCCAGCAGGCATTTGGCACGTATCCTCAGCTTAATCCACAATACGGTGGACTTGGAGGCCTTGGAGCGCACCACCAACAGGCTGGCGCCAACGCAACTCATCACCAGCAAGCTAGCGGATATGGCCAGTACGGAGGAGCAGGGTTTGGCGGCAACTATTATGGAAATACCGGACGCGGTGGAGGATGGGGCGGCAACTATGGTCATTAAGATGTCATAACAAGAACCAAAAAGGAAAGAAGAAAAAGCTTGGATGGGTTGGCGAGTCCCTTGAGCACAATTGTTAGGCCTGGGGGCTTTTTTTTTTGCTATCCATGTGTAATCTCTTCTCTTTAACTGGAGTTTGGGCATGTTCCCTTGTTGTGTTCACTTCAATGTGGCTCTTTTTCATTTTTCACTTTTCGTTTTATTCTCTCAATGTTATTGGTTATCTGGCATGAGGGTATATTTTTTTGTGAGATCAACTTCTCCGCCCAAACCAAAAAAAAAAAAAAATATCACCGTGCCTGATGTTTCTGTTTTTACCCTTCATTTGTCCTCAGCTGATTCATTCTCCTCTTTCCTCTCATCATCGTTTTCCTTATGTGATGCTCTTGTTTTTCACTTATCTCCCACCGCTCTATCCAAACACAATCACAGACAACTGCAGACAAAACCGCAGACAAAACCGCATATATCATGATGACCCCTTCTTGTACCAACTATTACAAACTTTCCATATTCGGGAGACTGGACTGGCTTGCTTTTTCCCTTTTCTTTATTTCATAAACAACAGCTTCAGTTGATGATATGGAATGACAGGCATGCAAAACAGAATGACTTTTTTTTTTTTTTTTTTTTTACCAAGGCACACTCCATTTCCTCATATCTTTTGCCTTATACTTTTATTGATCGAAAAGGCTTTGTCGCAGAGTCTGACGCCAAAATGAGAAATATGCTTTTGTTGTCTTCCGCTTCTCCCATCGCCATCATTCATTCTTGCTTGCTCCATTTCTCCTATATGATTTTTCAGGAGGCCTGGTTGAAACTTCTAGGCCCGTAGTTTCATAGGAGTAAACGCGATAAGTAGTTCCTTGGGGACTTAGCAGGGATGTACGTTGCCCTTTACATGGTAACCCCCCGCGTTTCTACATTTCCGCCGTAAATAGCGAGGTTTCTATTATATTTAGTAGTTATCAGAGCAGCGCGGTGACGAAGATCAATCTAATGGATTGTCCCAGAGGCTCGTAGGGGATACTAGGCGGAGCGCATGAGCAGACTGCAACACCGAACTGATCTGGGCATTTTCCCTGGAACCTAATGAGGCACCCAAGAACAGGAAACGTCATGGCACTGTAGGTGAGCAAGCCCGGCAAAGAGAAAGTAATAATACTGGGAAGAGGGAGGATTGTTGCTTGGTTTCAGTGGCACCTTGTTAGGGCTGGTGAGTTGGTGTGACTCCCAGGTTGTTGTTCGTATTTGGTGACGTTGGCCTCTGACTCCGGATTGGCTGTCGGTGCGAGCGCGAACCGCATTTCTTCTCGGCTTCCAACTCTGCTGTTCCTGAATCCCGATAACTGACGTTACCTTGCAAAATTCCTGAGCAGCACCAACAACATCAGCGACGTAACTAAGTGCAATAAAATCAATAATAATACCCTGGAGCAAGTCTGATGGTAAAGGTTCAGGATGTTTGCACGATGTATGCTATCGAAGGTCCAATTGCTTCCTGGACACGGGCTAGCCACCGCCAGTTGCGGCGCTTCTCTTCTACTTTGTTCTCCTGTAACTAATGAATTGGTACGTTCCCAACTTCATAGCTCCAACATCTACTAACAGTTGCGAATATGGGTAGCTCCGAAATTGGCGTTTGTGCATCCCAAGCACTTAATAAGTCAATAACAGCCCCTGCGCAGACGACAATTCCGAAGTTAGCCAGGTCCCTCGCATAGCTGACCAACCAGCTTTGAGCTTGTGTGGTCTGCTAAACGACCGCCATCGTCTTGCGTGGCTAACTTGCGAAAGCTGGTGATGACGCGGAGTTAGCAGAACGGTAGTCATCGTATACGAGCTAAAAGCGTTTCCCACAGCAACAACAGCAGGAAGAGGCACTCGTCAAGCCATTGGAAGCAATTACGACAGTCTCATGGTTTCTTTCGCAGTTTTGTTGGCCCTTGTCCACTGCGCTGCTCCAAGGGGGGAGATAATGTCATATACCCCGTTCTGCTGACATCTTCATGGCTTCATGGGTTGATATTGACCAGACAGCCATCTCTCCTGTTATTTGTTATCGTCTCTGTTTTAGTTCAGACTATTTACAAGGCAGTTTGATCGAGATGGGCGTCAATTATTCAGTTAGCGGATGGGAGAGTGCTTTTGGGGCCGTATATTTAATCTCCATGCCCTCCCTCTGCTCTTAGGCAATTCCACCAGTCAATGCAGCAATTTCATTTCTTTCAGTCATCGGAGATCGACTGCTCTTTGCTTTGCTCTTCCTATTTCCCCCTCTCCCTGTCTCCATATCCCCCCCCCCCCCCCCCCCCCCCCCCTCTTTATTTTTTTCTTTTTTGGGATCCGGCTTCGTTGAAGGAAGAAAAAAAAATGAGGAACGTTTGCCGTCTGTATTTGGATAATGATGACACCGGTTGGGGCTACTGTCCCTCCATCCCGGCAGCTATTCTCTTTACAGTGCTGTTCGGATTGACATCGCTCGTCCATATGTTCCAATGGTATACCTTTCGAAAGGTATATTTATTTATTTTTACAGGAAACTCTTCTCTCATCTCCTCGCTCTGTTGTCGTCTATTTTCATTCCTTGAAGCATGTACTATACAAATATGCTAACATAAACTGTTTCTACCCTCTCTACCAGAAACTTTGCTGGGTGATAGTAATGGCTGCTCTATGGGAGACAGCCGGCTTCACATTCCGCATAATCTCCGCACACAAAATCATTGGCCTATGGCACTTCATTCCGCAGCAACTGTTCGTCGTTCTCGCACCTGTATGGCTCAACGCATTCGTCTTCATGGTCATGGGACGGATGATCTATTTCTTCATTCCGGAGAAGAAGATCTACAGCGTCAGCGCCAAGCGGATAACTGTTGTCTTTGTCGCGCTGGATGTCTTCTCTATGATCGTGCAGGCTTCCTCGTCTAGCTTGATGACCTCGGATGATGGCGATCTCGTCAAGATTGGCATCAACGTCTGTAAGCATGATGATGTGTTTTTTCTGTCTCCGAAATACAGCCCAATCCTCAATTGCTAGGCCCTCTCGGCGTACGAGTTCATGCTAACGCTGGTTGAATACAGACATGGGCGGCATCGGCCTCCAAGAGCTCTTCATAATTCTCTTCTTCATCATGGCCGGCCGCTTCCAATACCTAATGACCCAACTCGAAATCCATCAACCACAACACCTCCCGTGGCGCCGCCATCTCTACTCTCTGTACGCCGCACTAGTCCTAATCACCATCCGTATCGTATTCCGCTTAGTCGAGTACTCAAGCGGCACAGAGAGCGGCCTTGCCATCAGCGAAGCGGCCTTTTATTGCCTCGAGGCCGTGCCGATGTTTACCGGTCTGGTTTTGTTTAACGTTCTGCATCCAGGACATGTCCTTGTGGGGCCTGAAAGTGAGTTTCCCAAGAAGGTTAAGAAGAGTAAGAAGGACGGGGAGGCGGGGAGGGACGGGCAGAGGCAGTCCTGGAGGCGGCTGGGTCTACGTGGTGAGGATATCGAGTCGGGAGATGATTCGAGAGGCGGAGGGTGTTAATGCTTGCTATGAGGCATCTATGAGAACGCCATTGCCGCTGCGGGAATCACCGCATACAGCACGATATTCTTCTGATCGGCATGCACGATGGATAGGAAGACGCTCTTTTTTTTATTGGCTATTCAATTTTTCCTACTTCCGAAATGCGTTTCCTGTTAGGGTTTTTTTTCCTTTTGTATCTTATGTTTTACATTGATATTTCTTGTCTTCTACGTCTCCGCACATATATGACCGCCTCCTGTCCCGGCCTCTCACATATATAATTGAATGATAGTTAAATGTTTCATAGTGTAAATAAATCATTGTTGTTTGCAACTCGAAACTTTTCCCATCTTGACTCTGCTTTTATAGAAACGATTAGTTACCTGGGCTTTTGACCTGCATGGGTTAGTTAATAATAAATATATATATCCATCAATAATATCATTGCTAGTTATTCGTTACCTGTTAAAAACCTTTTGTCAATTGTTTTGACCTCCTGAGCGATGCGATTATTACCATTCTCAAAAGAGAAATATAAAAAGAATACATTACTTGAAGTCTGAAGGAACCCCTTGCAATGCAAAATATTGGAATGGAAAAGTTTCTTTTACAAAAAAAAAAAAAAAAAAAAAAAAAGAAAAAGAAAAAGAAAAAGAAAAAAGGAGGCGGAAATCGTCACCAGGATGATTTCGAGCCTGCCAAGAAAATTTCTAGAAAGTGTCAATGGATCCGGTCCAAGGTTGAATAGACTGGACTGAAGGGGGAGAAAGATAAGAAAAAGAAGCAAAGAGAAAAATAAAATGAAATATAGAAAAAAATGGTATTTAGCGTTGCTTACCCCCCCCCTTCTAGTCCTCACCCACCTTGCTCGCAGCATCAGCTCCACACGTCCCCACAGCCTCCAAGGTGGAGTCATCGTCCGCTGCCACTATCCCAAGCCCGCGTCCTCCTTCCCTATGATAAGGCGGGGTCGCATTCTTGGCCGCCTCAGGCGAAAACCTCCACACACCACCCGTCTTATCACTTTCGATACCACTACAGTTCGCATCTGTCCAGCCCAACTTGGCCGCCAATTTGAGAAACACCTTGTCGTCCTTATTGAGATCAATGCGCTTAAAGAACCGCCTCTCCCACTCCCGGCCCTCTTCTTTTTCAATCTTGCGCAATTGGCGTTGGGCAACTTCAATCTTCGATTTGGCGGCGGAGGTCGCGTCCATGTCTCCGCGGGCAATTGCGTTTGCAACGTCAAGCCATGCCCTGCGTGATTCGTACAGGTCCTGTTTGTCTAACGGGGCGATTGTGAGTGGTGTTTTCTTTTCCGTCTTCGCGCAGTATCTGTCTATCTCTTGCTTCTTGCCGCGGGCGCTTTTGATGATGAAGGTGTTCGACCATTGGCCGTCGACGGTGTAGAGGGGCTTCTTTTCTCCTTCGCTCTCATGGTACAGGATGGCGCTGAAAGAGCTTTTCTTCCCGCTCACCCAACCCTTGCCTGAGTATTCGATTTTGGAGACGTAGCCTGTGGAATTGACGATTTGGGTGTATCTGTTCAGCTCGATGAAGGGGGTTCCGTATATCAGAGATTCGATATGGAGTGAGGGTAGAGTTATAAGGTACGTTTCCCGTTCTGGGGATGGGTTGTCTTCTGTGGATGGCGGCGTTAGGGAGTAGATGGCATGGCCGATTTGCCTCACATTTATCGTGCTTGAGAAGGAAGCTTTTTGAGCGTTGTATCCTTGGAGCTGAATTTCGAGACAAAGGGTTTTACGTTGTTAGCGTTCTTCTCGATCCAAAAACTTGCGGAGGGGGCTGGCTACAACTTACATGGACACCGTGCTTTTCATTGTCGATTGAATAGGCTGTTACAGGAGGGTGATGGCTACCGGGAGAGAAAGAAAAAAATGTCAGCTCACGGTTCAGAACTTCCTGAACATATGTTATGCAGAGAACGATTCCGCGAGCCCTACGAACCTCACTTGCTCACTAATAAGCCGCGTCTCTCCAACATCGCCATCATCCTCCCACCTCCCCAGAAACAGCTCGCCCAGGAAAGGGTTCAATGGTTTCTTCTCGGTGCCCAACTTCTCGCTGCGGGTGCAATATTGCTGGTGGAGGGTGCTAAGGAACCATTTTAGCACCAGGAGAGCCCGTTTCTGAGGATCAGGTTCCTTGGCTGGAGCAACAAATAGCCTGGGATGTTCGGCCCAGTAGGCAGAGTATTCGGTGAGGGAGGTGGAGGAGAGAATAAAGGGGGGAGCGGTGAGGGAGGAGAGGTCACCGTTGAATGAAGCGATTGACTAGAAACGGCTTGTTAGATATTAAGTGTTTCAACAAAATATTAGGATTGTGTGCCGTAATGATATATTTTCTTCTACAGCTTTATGTCATCACTTTTCAACTGATCTTCTTACCTTCAAGAACGACGACCAGGAGCCACGACTGCTAGCGGGGACTCCACACCCCTCCTCTTTCTGGGAAGCCATTGTCGGGGAACAAGGAGACGAGGACAGAAGTTAAATAGCCTAAGTGAAAGCAGATACGGGGAGAAACACAATGGGCAACAGATGAGGAGCTGACAGTGGGCGTGTACAGAGGACCGCATGGACATCAACAACGGGGTGATGTACAAGTGCTTATCCTGTCCAAGTCATCGCCGTCCGTCGCCGTATCGTAGATTGGTAGTTAAGCGTATTTCCTGTGCTAGTCCGATTTAACTACTACAAAAAGATCAGCCACCTCAGAAAATCAATCCAAAAAGACGTCAAAATGATCTGATATTCCCAAAATTATCATAGATAGAATTCAATGGGAAATAATTATTTGATTGTTTTGCTAGGGTTGAAATAATAATAATTTTTTTTTTTTTTTCGCAATATGTTCGTAGATTTCGGCTGCTCAAAACTCAAAAATCAAGGGGGTAAATAACCAAATTACAACGAAATAAATTAACAGCATTGGAGTCGGGGTGAAATGTTTGAGGTCACGTGGCTATCGTTGGCTGTGGGTCATTACATAACCTGTGAGATCTTCCATTGATTGGTGGGACTGGCCAGCTAACTGAAACATGTACATCACGTGATGTGGTGCCGCTTGGGAGCTCTTTGAATCGTCTCCCACAGAAAGAATCTGCACTGCAAGGTTTAATTAAACTGATTGAATAATGAAAGTTAAAGAAAATAAAGAGTTAACTTAACTAGTATTATATTCACTTATAAATAATCTACAACTTAATATATACAATGATGTTTCATATGCTGAGGAATGGTGGTGCCATTTTGAGTTCAACGTCCTAATGACTCTGCGACTCTGCGACTCTGCGTTTTCCTGTGCCGGAAAAGAAAAGACCCAATAGCCCCAGACTCTCACGTCGAGCTTCAAGAATTTTCCCCCGATGATATTGCCCGTTGGCGGATGTAGTTTCCGGACATCTCGCTATGCCGATCGGTTGTCATCACAACTGTCCCTGGGGTCGTTGGACTTGACATCAAACTGCCATTGACCCTAGCCCAATAGCCCACACCATGCAAAGATAGGGGAAGACATTGCTTTGGTTTTGACCTTGTTACCCGGCGGAAGTCTGGTTGACACAAAGGTAGCTTGATACTTGATTGCAGGAAGGCTGGCTTATCGGCCAACGGTTCTTCGCCCTTCTTCGATTATCCCGTCAAATCCGCCGCGTTGGTATCTTGCGGCATATGGATAACATGTATATATATCTTCTCGTTTGGTTAGTGGTTTGCTGACAGCCTATAGAGTAGAAGAACAACGTTTTAGTATTCCGCATATATGAATGACATGTCTGCTGTGAAGATATTGTCAATGTTGTGACAATGGAACATTTCCTTTTCCGTCGAGACGGGTATCTATGGAGCCAATGACTCCTGAGTGGGTTACAGATCATGAAGTCCAAGATTCAGGGGTACGAAGCGACGTGGAGACCACTTCTTCACTCGTTCCATCGACTCTTGAGTTAACCGTAAACTCCATCTTGACTCACTGACAATTGACAGACACATTACATGCGTTGATGCTCTGTAAATATTTTCCCAAAGCCACCCCCACCTGTGCATCCTGCTCTAGCTAAACCGTCTTTGATGTGTGGGTTGAGTCAGGGCTGATCTGATGACAAGTCACTAGCATGCGCAATCTGAAAAGAAGGATGAGAAATGACGGTGATTGGATGACAGTTAAGAGATGATATGCGTTTCTTATGCTTATCTATTAAAAAGTACTGGAATCACCCGACTGCACTGCTCTGTGAAAACAGGAAGCCCGATTCATTTGAGCCATTCCGAATTGTGAGTTCATATGTCGTGTGAAGACTCAATCCTCTGGAGGGCTACAATCGCCTTCATCATTATTACATTTTGGGCATGACAATAACCTGGCCCTTTTTCTGGATGCGCCAGGTGTCACTAAAACTTGGATCGCTTCGGTTGGTATCCAAATCCTTGTCTCAAGTCTGTGGCTGCGAGTCTGATGATATGCTCCAACAGAGCGGACCCTGATACTTTGTCGTGCAGATTATCAGCCAAGACCAGCCACATCGCGGGATCCTCTGAAGCCGCTGCTGCGCTTCGTCTTATTTTTAACTGGGTGGATCTTCAGCCGAGCCGTAGCCCAGCCAAGAGCTTAGCACATGGCGGAGGCACCCCATCACCAAGGATAATATTTGACGTTAAACAGTGAGTGCGCGGAGAAATGAGGGTCTTCTTCTTGTCCATTTCGCTATTCACGCGTATGGACTGGTAGTAAAAGGCTTCCATAAAATTCGCCGGTGATCATATGAGAATATACGCAGTAACTACGCGTCTCGTTATTTTTATTCATATTCCTCGTTCATGATCACCACAGACATTTTTAGACATGCATTGGGACACGGGAGTATGAAATCGGGAATCGCGATCCTTAATTAACAACTTGCTTGGAAAAACTTCATTTCATCCGCCAAGTCTCTCTCGCTTTAAACCCACCTAGTCTGACAACCCAATCATCAAATCCCAGTGGCGGGACAGGACAGGACGGGACAGAGCTTATCAACATGATGGTTGGGAGGGGGGGGGCCACATCGGAAAAGTGCATCCTTATTTCATTGAGTTTTGAGAAGCGCAAAATTGAATCATTGGAGAATAGTTAGGATTGCAGGAGATCAGCCCATGCATTCTTGATTTTAAACGACGCCCTTGCAACTCATAATATTTAATGTGATCTGGTCTCTGCGGTGCGGGAGAGAAAAAGGGATGGATGTTCATATCAGCAGGGACAACAAAGCCACCGCCAAAAATGCATGCACATAAATGGGGAGAATGAATCGTCACACGTCACGGGCCCATTGGGCCATTGGCTGAAGGGCAATTTAGAGTTGTTCTATAATTATCTTTTAGTTTAATTAGTACCTTAGTTTGTCGGTTTGTTGGAGATATTTGAGTTTGGGTTGTTTCGAAGTGAGTCACGTTACCTGGAGTTGCTTTCCACATACTTCAACACCTTACACTGTGAGCGAGGGTTTGGCGACTGCTTTAGGGCAAAAGTTGCCGTTCAAAAATCAATGAAATGACATAGAATATTCACATCAAGCATTGCGAGGAGTTTGCCGATTCAATCACTACTCTTTTCCTCACGGTCCTCTTGCTCTCTCTCTCTACAGATTCAAGGATGAGTTCTTCGTGGTTGTCTCTCTTCCTTTTACGAACGTGTTTCACAGCCTAGGTGTTGGAAGTGTTGGAAGAACGTTGGAACATTATCACCAATCTCGTACCGTATGAGCTTTCTCTGTTCTGGAAGGTGTTGCATTATTTCAGCAGGCCGTTTGTTTATGGTGCGAAGCAAAAATAGAAATTTGGGTACGGAAAGCCAAAGGTCGTCATTTTTAGCTCTGGTGGTTACATACTTGCTACATCCCTAATATCAACCACCCTTCCAAACCTTCTTCCTACTTCACCCCCGGCTTTCCAGGGACCTTCTCCACGTATCCAATTCCCTCACTTTCTTCTATCCCAAGGGTCTTTGTTCTCCTTGAAAAAACCCCTTCTATGCTGATTCTACCAACACCCTTCTGCTTCTATCAATATCACACCTCTCTATCTCCGTCTCCGTCTCCATTTTGCTGCTGAGAAATGGCGAACGGTAAGAAGGACTGCGTCGCTGACGCAGTCGTCCCTGAACCTCAGGAAAGCGAAGTCATGCACAAAAGGTGTGTGCCGTATTCAACCCCCCATATCCATGACTGGGATGCAAGCGGAAAAGGGGAAGAAGGACAAAAGGAATTGGTTGTGCTGAATGTATAATCCGTGTTTTGTAGTGGAAGTTCCGACCAGCACCCCGACGATGCAGAGCGGGGTGAACAAGAGAAGATCAATTTACATTCCAACTTAACCGCAAGGTATACACAACGAGCTCACCATTTCAGACTTGATATATGTCAGATTTAACAGCAACTGATCGCGGGGCCCATCCCATTGCTTCTAGAATCAAAAACCCTCTTGCAGACATCCCAAAGTCTACCCTGATGAGAGATGTTAAGGAATTCGCCCAAAGATTCGGTTTGGAAGATATAATCCCAACCCTGCAGAGGGGGGCTCTAGTGGCCAAAGATCCGTCCAACTTTGAGAATGTCGAGGGCATCACGGAAGACGAGGTCGAAGCTATCCGGAACGAGGTCCTTCACAAATGGCGTCAGCCTAAAGCTCTCCTTTGCACGATTGTCCTGTGTTCGATTGGTGCTGCTGTCCAGTAAGTTGGCCATTCGCAGATACCCTTCTGTTTTAATCATTTTCTATGGTATCAAAAATTCTAACTTAGGTATCCAGGGGCTGGGATCAAACGGGATCAAACGGCGCCAATCTGTCATTCCCGGAGGAATTCAACCTGTTCGAAGCGGACCACCCGGATGCTGAGAGGAATCAGTGGATTGTTGGTCTCGTAAATGCGTAGGTCTTCAACATCTATCCATGGGGTCTCTGGGCTTCGATTGAACTAACTCTGGTATAGTGGACCTTATATCGGATCGGCTTTCCTGTAAGTCCAGGTCGTCTTGGCATGATCGCCAGCTATAATAGTATTCCCGCGTCTAATGCTATTCTCCGTCTTAGTGGTTGCTGGTGCTCCGATCCTCTCAACTACTACTTTGGTCGTCGAGGGGCCATCTTTGTTTCTGCTATCTTCTGCGTTCTCACTCCTATAGGTTCCGCTCTGTCTCAGAGCTGGCCTCAGCTTCTGATCGCCCGCTTGCTCATGGGAATTGGAATGGGTGCCAAAGCATCCACGGTACCCATCTTCTGTGCCGAAAACACTCCTGCGTCTGTTCGCGGTGGCCTTGTGATGTGTTGGCAGCTGTAAGACACCTTTCCACAGGTCTTTAGCTTGAGATGCCTGAACTGACGTTTTATGTAGCTGGACCGCCTTCGGCATTTTGCTTGGCTTCAGCGCCAATCTTATTGTGAAAGATACCGGTAACATCTCCTGGAGACTGCAATTGGGATCGGCGTTCATCCCAGCTGTCCCTCTTGCCTTTGGAGTATATTTCTGCCCTGAGTCCCCGCGATGGTATATCAAGAAAGGGAGAATCAACAAAGCATACGAATCCCTGCTTTCCCTTCGAAACCACCCAATTCAGGCCGCGCGAGACTTGTATTACATGCACAGCCAGATCCAAATTGAAGAGTCAGTGGCTGGCAAGAGCAATTACGTCACTCGCTTTTTCCAATTGTTCACTATTCCCCGCGTTCGTCGCGCAACCCTTGCATCGTTCGTGGTTATGATTTCGCAGCAGATGTGTGGTATCAACACCATGGCATTCTACTCATCGACCATTTTCAAACAAGCAAACGCCACTGTTACGGAGTCGTTGCTCGCGTCGTTTGGTTTCGGTTTGGTCAACTTCGTTTTCGCGTTCCCGGCGGTCTGGACCATTGACACATATGGACGACGTGCACTCTTGCTCTTCACTTTCCCACAGATGGCGTGGACGATGCTTGCTGGTGGCCTTGCATTTTATATCCCAGAAAGCAGTCCAGCTCATCTTGGTGTCGTTGCTTTCTTCATATATTTGTTTGCTGCCTTCTACTCCCCCGGAGAAGGCCCCGTCCCCTTTACCTACTCTGCTGAGGTCTTTCCTTTATCCCATCGAGGTACGTTAAAATTTTTTCATCTGACTGAGAAAGAAGATGTCGTGTTTTTTGGAAATACTGACAAATCTTTCAACAGAGGTCGGAATGGCGTGGGCAGTAGCAACATGCCTATTCTGGGCGGCTGTGCTCTCAATCACATTCCCCCGACAGTTCCGCGCCCTGACCCCCACAGGTGCCCTTGCGTTCTATGCGTAAGTCGATCCCCAACTCCCCTCACGGGTTTCCCCTCTTACCGTTACGAGCCCTCTTCTAACAAACCATTTCAACAAACACCAGCGCCATGAATGTCTGCGCCTTCTTCATGATCCTCCTCTGTGTCCCCGAGACCAAACAACGAACCCTGGAAGAATTAGATTATATCTTCGCCGTTCCCACGCGCAGGCATATGAGCTACCAGCTCTTCACTGCTGTCCCGTATTGGTTCAAGCGCTACATCTTCCGCATGAATGTTCAGCTGGAGCCGCTGTACCATTTCGAGAAGCTTGGGCAGGATGAGAATTCTATCAATGAAATTCGCAGGCGGAGTGGGGAGATTGCGCAATCGCGGAATGCAAACGTTTTGAAGGAAAAGGGAAAAGAGAAGGATGATATAAATCGAGTTTTAACACAATAATTTTTTCCTAAGGGTTGGATAGAGGGGGAGATAAACGCGCGTCGACGGCACGATGGGTCTCTTTCCATTCGAACGGCTTCGGGTGCCGGTGGACTTTAATAGCTGGACAAGCTATTGTTGAGTCTTCCATCACCAGCCTTCTTGTTGCTCTTCTATTTTTTTTCTGGCCCTCTTCTTTTATATTCCCCACGTATCTGATATACTTATGTCAGGTTGTACAAATGACTTTCTTCTTGATTTTTGCAATTTCCCTTTTATTCCTCTTTCCGCCCTAATTCACCCCCATCTGTTTTTATATTGCTGGGACAGGAGTTCGTTCTTATTTTTAAGTCATACTCCCGGCAAGTCAAGCCTCCTGCCTTTTTGATTTGTGGACTTCATGATCTCTGTGAACATCTTTCAATTCTTAGATTAGTTTGTTGATCAACATATGTTTTTTTCTTCACCTGTTGTAATAACTTTTTTTGAGTTGGTTGTAGGGAAAATTCATTCCCCCCCCCCCCCCCCCCCCTGGGCCTCTTGAGGGCTGTGTAGAGTAGATAATGAACATGCTTGCGTCCATGTGTGAGTTGTTATTGCTGCTGCGTCTGTGTGAGAGTGATCTTTCTCCGGGCTTTAACTTCGCTTCTGAGAGGAGAATAGATACAATAGACGGTGAGAATCGAAGAAACGAATGATGGCGATGGCTATGGTCTAGTTTCAGCATGAAGAGTGAACCTAATAGATAGATTTGCCCAGAGAGTTGTTGAGTTTCACGTCCTTTCTGCACGTTTTCTCATTTGTTGGTTGATCTGAATACTCAAACAGAGGCAGTCCGTAAGATGTAGTTAGTTAGGACAAACAGAAAACAAGTTAGTTGAGATTTAATCACGGTTATCCCCTCCTCAACGGGATCACATGTAGCAGCAGCTGCATATGGAGCATTGAAACCCAAAATAATATATCGTCCATTCTACCAGCTCCTTTTCCCCTCCAGCCCATAGTTACGTTGACGACAGATTGTTGATGACGTCGAGTGCTTCGAAATGGGCTGGAGTGTCACGTGTCCGTTCCATGCACGCGTGCCCGCTGGCTTGGAGGCAGCTGCTTGGGCCTAACTAACCAAACTCCAGCCGGACCACTTCTCGACTCTTGTTGCCCGTTGTTTGAACGACCGGGTCGCCCATCCGAACAACGCCCTCTTCCTCTGCTCTCTGTCCTGCATTGGCTTCTGCCAGTCCCCAGAAGTCCTGCAAATCCATCAAAGCCATTCAACCTTGATCAGTGGAAATTGGCAGTAGTGCGAGGGAGACATAGCCTCTCTCTCTCTCTCTCTCTCTCTCTCTCTCTCTCTCTCTCTCTCTCTCTCTCTCTCTTCCTCCCCCATATCAAGCTGTGAGTTGTCGGTTGGGGGTGTTGTGTTGTTTATTGTGTGGGTGTTCAAACTTCCATTCCAACAAACATTGTTGATGAAGAGTACAAAAGGCAAAAAACAAAACAACAATAATCCTCTCTCTTCACTACTCTCTTCACCTGGTTTCTAGGTCTCTCCAATACCGTTGAAGCTGATTCGAGAGAGCTGCAACACCCACCCTGCTCATTCAGCTTCCCTGTCACTTCCCCACACTCAATTTACATATAAATGGTTTCCAAACCAAGCTGCTAGCCTATCAACATGATCCTTTAGCTACTTTCAGCAGGGAATATACATATATTTACCTCCTTAGGTATATACCATCTATCGGAACCGTGACGGATTGCGCAGGTCGCCATTCCTACCCATAAACACAACACCCAAGGCTCTGAATTTCTATCATCGTATTCTCCCAAAACCTCAAAAACGAATATCCATATACACTGGACCAAAAGCACTACTACCCAACCATGCCGTGTTTCAAAGGCCTTGCAGTCAGCATCCACACCCCCAACGGGCCGTTGCCAGAGTACTCAGTCCAACGGCAATCTCGCGCCTCCCGGATTGCCTGCTACATTCCCGTCCCGCCTCCCAAACTTCCAGATTCCTCAGCAAGCAAACCCGAACAGTCCACCTTCGCAATCTCCATTACCCTCCTCACCCCGGGCCAAAATGTGCCTTACTCAACCCCAAAACCCACACCAGAAAACCCGCACCCAAAGGCAAAAGTTGTTGGCCCTTTTCCTAAGGGCGCAAACACTGTTGCAAACTCTGTCGGACCCTATCAGGCCCTGACGACTTCGCCCAACGAGACTGTTGCTGCCTATATATATTTCGACGGCCGGCAGAAGGAAGAGGTGGCGACGTTGTTGCGGCGCGGGGAAGAGACATGGGTTAATTCCAGATGGGTTGGGATACCGCAGTCCGAGGGTGGAGGGCTTGCGGAGCGGGAGTTTTTGTTTCGAGAGGTCGGGTTGGAGAGGTGGCTGAATGGGCTGGATTTGGAAGGGAAGGATTCCGCAGCGAAGATTGAAAGGAGGTGGCAGAAGATGGAGCGGAGGCGGAGGAGAAAGGGTTCAAACAGCACCCGGCGGCAAGGGCAGGAGGAACAAAGGCTGGGGAATGATGGGAATGATGAGATGATGGAAATGGATGAGAAGAAAACTAGGTTCCCTGGACAGCAGCGGCAGAGTGTATTGCGCTATGGAGATGATGCAGAGGCGCCTGTTGAGAATTTGTCGGATGTCGACTACACGTCTGGCACTGAGGATGATGATGATGATCCGATCCCTGAGACGGCGGGTCAGATTAAAGTGACCCTGTTTAGGGTTTTGGCATCGGGAGAAATCAAGCGGGGGGAATATTCGCCTCAGTTCGATGCGCATGATGACGATGAAGACAAGCCGGAGTCGAATGGCCAAGGGGCTAATGATGTGGATGTTGATCATACTACCAGCTTTGCAAAGCCGAAATCCCTAGATCCCAGGTCTATCAGTACACAGACCGTTACAGGAATTGATCCACCGGACAGGCCGTACGCCATATTTACGTTTATGTATCGAGGAGAGCGTAAGTTGGATGTCTTAGTTCCAATCATTTAGAGGTATTGATTCCATTAACATAAATTTTCACAGGGCAATTGCAAAAGATGGGTATTCTGGAAACGAAGTCCAAGGCTAAAGATAACACCGGCTCGACTGCAAAACGTGTATCTGTACAGCCGGACTTTGCGAACCTTGCGCCCCTAAAGCCTGGTGGTGCTGTTGGCTTTATTAACTTTAGAGACAGCAATAGCAAAGAGGGACTGGGAAAGTCAAGAAAGAAGCCTAAGCGGAGTAGTGGAAGTGACATGGATGACAGTGATGATGATGATGAAAATGGTACATCGTCTATACTTCACAAAGCGGAGTATGAGGAGGATAAGGATGTTGGTTCTTCGCTGCTTTCACCTGATGACGTCAAAAGACAGGGAGAACTTGCGGAGGGCGTGAGGCAGATAAAGGTATGTTTCCATTTTCCTTTCCGATTTTTCTTTTGAAAAGCAGTTCCAGTCAATGTGACTATGACTTTCATGTCATATACCTCGCGGAAATTTGTCTAGTTATTAGGTCGTATTGCTTACAATCTCCTATCACAGCTGAAACGGCAACACTCCGCCGATCCCCTCACAAACAGCGGCAACGCGACTTCGCTAACCTCAAAATCAAACACACCCGCACCAATATCGACGACCCCTCCTTCCAACAGCATAACCAGCACAACCACTGTAGCTGTTCCCGACGCCACCACCCCTCCGCACGGCGCCTCTTCCCTCCCAGACTCACATGAACCGCATATTAACAACCACAGCAGCAGTGTGCTAGACAGGGACCCGGCGTTCATCGGAAGCCCCTTGAAGAAGCAACGGGCTAGTGTGTTGGGCACGGACAATGGTGTCTTTAATAACAAGAGATCGGGCGGGTCGTGTTTGGCTGCTAACATTCAGGAGATTACGGGGTCAAGTCCTAGCTCTGGTCTTAATGGGTGTGAAAACGGTAATGTAGCTACGAGTGTCCTACCCGGAAGCAATTTGAGTATTAAGCAGAAACCGCCACAGGAGCCTGAGGAGGATCTTTAAGAGTTGGATGCAACTGCAACTGGAGAAACTGGAAATTTTTGGTGTTTATTGATTTCGAGTGGAGTCGTTGGGTTGAACTTTTGAGTTTTTTCATTGCTTGTCTTTTGTTCTTTACATTTTCTTTTTTTTTTTGTCTGATTCTTTTATATCTTTTCTCAAGGATTCATTAGTTAAATATTCCTTGCCTTGACCGAAGTGAACGAAATTACTTCAATCTTTGGTTGATTTCTTCGCTTCACCTTAGGATTTTCATATGCAGTAGCTGACAGGCAAAGTCACTAAACCACCTATCTCACCTCCCTTTCTTTTGTTCTTCCTTTTGTCCTTCAAAAATATTATTGGTCCTGAATCTTACCATCGTTTTGACTGCGGCCATTTCCTGGTTTAGCTTTTCTTCCTCTTACACTTCTTGCCTTCCCAAATTCCGAAGAACATCCGTCCATTATCTCTGCTCCTTCAAATGCTGTTGTTGTGCTCAGGCTCTGTAATGTCACAGCATACAGAGCTCCGAGTTGACACATTTCTGTTAGTTTGCTTTTTCTTCTCTTTGCAGCAGCGATTTGACGCGATACAGAGTGATTACCATTTGAGCCGACGAGCTCTAGACAAACAGCTTGTTCATGTACTAGCATACTGACTATTCTGGCATATTCGGCATCACTACCGTTCAAGGATGCGATATTGCCTCCTTCAATTCTACGCATTTACCTGAAAAATTAGAAGAATGTTTTTTTTTTTTGGAAATATTGGCTTTTTGTGTGCCCTCTTTCCACCACATTTGCTGGTGGGTTTCACCCTTGATTATTGATGACAAACGAAGGAGATGGGATTGTAGGGGAGTCCTCCGATTTTGAAGTGCGCGCGGGGGTGGGGCCCGCTGCCGCTGAAGCAGTTTTCCCTCTGGGATTGTCCAACAGCCCGCGTCTCCTACGTATGTGACGACCAACCTCAGACCCTCTGTGAAGAGATATTTCCCTAAATTAGGATTCAAACCCACGACCGCTCCCTCAGCATTTGAGATACAAACGGGAGCACAGCGATAAAACTGGAATCCTCAAAGAACACACGATCAATCAGGAGGTGTAGTAAAACGGCTCGACCGGAGAACTGACTGGCACTCGTGACGTGTATCCAATGTCACCGGTGAGGTCAACGCCGTGATGGCAGTTCCCTGATGGATGGCGTGGACAAGAAGGCCCTGTAGATATGGGTAGTTCAGTATTGGGGAACAATGTGGCCTATGCTGAGATATTTGTCTCATACTATCTAGCTACTGGAGTAAGATTTATTCTTGTGAGAAAAACTTCAAAAACTATTTATTGTACTCCGTTGTGTATATAAAAAAAATCCTTTTCGTCCTGCTGCTAATATTTTCTTAGCTTCCGAGAGAACAAGATGATAAATAGAGTAAATAACTAATAACTAAAGGATGGCCTCCAATTGAATTCTCTTGACTCAACCAAACCAAACTCAACCAAGTTCACACCTCAGAGAGACAGTTCTATCCCCCCTGAAATCACATTCAGCTTTTGGCTGAAGATATCGCCAATTCGCAGCCATGCCTCTCTCCCGGTCAACTGATCCTCTTGTCTGGATTGATTGCGAGGTTCGATATCCCCGATCGCCCCTTTAAGGTTGGTTCCGAGAGCCATCCGACATTGCAAAATCTCCGCCAGTTCACAATAAGAATAACAAACAACATGATCATCGAAACTAAACTAACCACTTTCTCCACCGGGGTATAAAGATGACAGGTCTCGATCCGCGTACGGATAAAATAATACAAATATGCTGCTTCATCACCGACTCAAATCTCGACTTAGTTGAACCCAACGGCTTCGAAGCTGTAATCCACTACCCCAAATCTGTCCTTGACAACATGAATGACTGGTGCATCAAGACCCATGGCCAGACAGGCTTGACAGCTGCAGTGCTCTCATCGACTACAACCCCGACTGCCGCCGCGGAGGGTCTGCTTGCCTATATCAAGAAGCATGTCCCCCAGAAGCGCATCGGATTGCTGGCGGGTAATAGTGTGCACACTGACAAGGCATTTTTGGCTTGTGAACCATATGCGGATGTTCTCGAGTGGCTACATTATCGATTGCTGGATGTGAGCAGTATTAAAGAGGCATTCAGGAGGTGGGGGAATGAAAAGATGTTGAGGGATGCGCCGAGAAAAGGGTTTGTGCACCTGGCAAAGGAGGATATTCTCGATAGCATTGAGGAGATGAGGTATTATCGACGTGTGTTGTTTGAGAAGAAGGATTGAATGAGATATATAACTAACTACCGAAGGATCTGATTCTCTATCGAGATACTGGGGGGCTGCTGGACGCATATTCACCAACCAAGGCCTACAATAGAGGGTATGCAATTTCAGTTGCTGTTTCAGCGATAGTGGCAGTTTTTCTCTCGTTTTCTTTTTTTTAACAAATGAACGGGAGGTGGAGGAGAATTAGCTGTTCCGTCACAGCCAATAAGGCAATGCTGTTTGAATAATGACCCCCGTGAAGATGCTCTACCATGTTACCTTAAATACACTGAATAGATACGGCCAGCGTACCTGGTTTTAGAGCAGCTACTAGCTAAGCTCCTGAAATGATGTCAAGAATCCGCCCCCATACCCGCATCTCATATAGTAGATCTCCTCTATACGGGGGGGGCTTTTGTGGTGTTGCAATGACGCAGTTGCCCCGCCAAAAACTGGATTTCAACATATCTCAACAATCTTCTAACAATCCTCTCAACACCCTTAATAGACCCAGAAATCCAAAATGTCACAATCCTCTCTAAAGAGGTGATAAGCCCCAGTGTGTACTATTGTTAGCTGTAGCAAACGGGCGAAAGGATATAAATTGGCTCTTAAAGTTTATTTTTTTTTCTTCATTCTAGCCAAATTAAATAAACACCATCGCGTCTTCGGTTGCATACCTCTTCCTAGTCCCCACCCCAACCAAGCGCAAGAGGACATTGCACGGCGAAAATATTCAAAATGAACGCCAAAACTGTGTCAATTACTCCGTTTACAGACCAGAAGGCCGGAACGTAGGTATTTTCCCTATTCCAAAGCCAAATCATCAGCATCCACCTGCTAATTCACTTGTAGATCTGGTCTTCGCAAAAAGGTCACTGTCTTCCAGCAGCCCAATTACTCTGAATCCTTCATCACAAGTATTCTCCTGTCTATTCCAGAGGGCGTTGAGGGCTCCTTCTTGGTCATTGGGGGTGATGGGCGATTCTACAATCCAGAAGTCGTGCAATTGATCGCCAAAATCGGAGCAGCATACGGTGTCAAAAAGTTGCTGGTGGGCCACAATGGTATCCTGAGCACACCCGCTGCGAGCCATGTTATCAGAAAGAGGAAGGCTACTGGTGGAATTTTGCTTACTGCAAGTCATAATCCCGGTGGTACGTGTGCTTTAAAAAACGTCTTATTTCTGGCGATGGGTCCCAAATCCTGGGTGTTCACCGCTGCACGGATTGCAATACATATCTTAACTCGTTGTACCAATAGGACCAAAGGCGGACTTTGGTATTAAATACAACCTTTCCAACGGTGCCCCCGCGCCCGAGTCTGTGACGAATAAGATCTACGAAACCTCCAAGAATCTGGCATCATACAAAATCGCTGAAATACCGGACATCGATCTTTCACAAATTGGCATCAAGAAATATGGATCCTTGGAGGTGGAAATTATCCATTCCACGACCGATTACGTCGAGATGTTGAAGGAAATATTCGACTTCGATCTCATCAGGTCCCTTTTCAAGACGCACCCCGATTTCAAGGTCCTCTTCGACGCCCTGCATGGAGTCACCGGCCCCTATGGAAAGGCAATTTTTGTGGATGAACTTGGCCTTCCTCCCTCCAGTATTCAAAACTGCGTTCCCTCTCCTAACTTTGGTGGTGGGCACCCGGATCCCAACCTGACATACGCCCACTCCCTTGTCGAGGCTGTTGACAAGAACGGCATTCAATTCGGTGCAGCAAGTGATGGAGACGGCGACCGCAACATGATCTACGGAGCCAACACTTTCGTCTCACCAGGAGACAGCTTGGCCATCATTGCCCATCACGCGAAGCTGATTCCCTATTTTAAGATGCAGGGTGTATACGGCCTGGCCCGTTCAATGCCAACTTCAGGCGCAGTGGATCTGGTCGCCAAAGCGCAAAACCTGAAATGTTACGAAGTGCCCACGGGCTGGAAGTTCTTCTGCGCTCTCTTCGACAACAAGAAAATGTCAATATGTGGTGAAGAGAGCTTTGGCACAGGTAGCAACCACATCCGTGAAAAGGACGGGCTCTGGGCCATCGTCGCCTGGCTCAACATTATCGCCGGCATCGCTAAAGCCAATCCCGGAAAGCCCCTGAGCATTGCCGCGATCCAACATGACTTCTGGAAAGTATACGGTCGCACCTTTTTCACGCGCTACGACTACGAAAATGTCGATTCCGCAGGCGCGAGTAAGGTAATTGACAATCTCAAAGAGCTTATTACCACCAAGAAAGATACCTTCGTTGGCTCGAGCGTTTCGGGACGCAAGGTCCTCGAGGCTGATGACTTCTCCTACACCGATCTGGACGGCAGCGTAAGTAAGAACCAGGGTATTTACGTCAAGTTCGATGATGGGAGTCGTATCATAGTCCGCCTGTCAGGAACGGGCAGCAGTGGGGCTACGATTAGGTTGTATGTTGAGCGCCATGAGCCAGATGAGAAGGAGTTTGGGAAAGATGCGCAGGAGTATTTGAAGGAGAATATTGCGTTGGCTGTGCAGTTGTTGAAGCTGAAAGAGTTTATTGGAAGGGAGGAGCCGGATGTCAAGACTTAGACGGGAAAACTAGATCTGGGACGTTCAAAGTGGCCGCTGAGGATGTGGACTTATGCTAAGAGCAAATTGTGTTGAAAAGATGTGATAGCTGATGCGTGAGGAGAGTTAGGTCCAGCAGTGAGCTTTCTATAGTTATTTCAAGATATAATCGTGCCCCGCGCACCCACACCTGATGTGGGTGCGCCACAGCGTAATGATAAAAACAGCGTGATGATAAAAATATGGATAATTAGAACTTCAAATATTAATATCTCATCACCACACTGCTAATCTATGATAATTAATTTATCTATATCATCTGTAGTAGCTGTATTATTTGTGAGATGTTCATATATATCATTAACCTCTTGTTGAGTTGGATCTGTGGCATTTTTTTTCAAAGCTCTCTCAACATGTTTTGACTTTCTTATAATATTCTTTTTCTGCTTCCTCCTCTTTATGTTGTGTGATCTTTCTATTCACATCTCTGACAGTGAGTATACCTCCTACTTGAACCTGCTGATGTGTATTTTTAGTGCTGTGATGTTTGATTGCAAGGTAGTAACTCTCAATTTCACTTTTTCTTATAGTATTAAGTTCTGTCTGAACAAGACTGCCTTGGAAAATCTTGTTCAATTGATTGCTTAGATGAGGTGATTTGAAATCAAGTGTGTTCTTCATATCTTGCATTGTCTTCTTTGTCATGTGAATATGATGTTGTAGCTTCTTGATTGTTTTAAGTGAGAATAGCTATGATGAAGCAGTATCTGAACAGTTTGATTGCAGTGAAAAGAAGTCTTCTTCATATATTTGCAACTCAGAGTAGTCATAGACCTTTGAATCTAGCTTAAGTAGTACAAATTGTGAATTGAATGAAACAATATCACAATCTGCAAAGTCAGTCTGAATAGTAAAAGATTGAAAAGTCTTTTTGCAGACATCAACTAAATTCTGTAGAAATTGATGTTTTTCATACTGCTCATATTTATATCACACAGCTTGATTAACTGTCTTTGAATGATAGTGCTTTTATTACTGAAAAGATATACTGTTTAAAGATTGTAATATATAAGTTAAATGTGAAGAAAATTCATATAGAATAATCTTATGAAGATTGCAGTATTGTAGAAATTCTTCAGTTAGATGAAATTCATAATTGTCAAAAAGCAGCAATTGATGACTGTCTTGTTGATGTTTTTTAGAGATCTCATTAAAGTGCTGAATCCATGCAAAGTCAATCTTATTATTGATATAATCAGTATCTGATGTCATGATTGTATATCCATCTGATAGATTGCTTTATATATACTAATCTTCAAGTTGAGTTTTGAATTTCATGATGATAAAGAAATTCAATATCTCATTATCTACTGAAACACACTCAATCACAGTGATCAATTCTTGAGAATATGATGAAGTTATAACTGAATTAAAGTCTTTAAAAGCAGTAATAACTCATTCTCCACATCCTTGACCCTCTTGAAAGCCAATCTCATTGAAGTTGTAGATATTACAGATTTGAAATGTGTACTTTTGAAGTAAGATTTTCAAATAATCAAATCATATCTTGATGTAGCTAATATTCTCAATAGCAATTCTTTTCAGATCTATTGTCTTTTGCTTAACTCTTTTATATTTATTCAAGCTTTGTATATATCAATAGGTCCACATCTTGCTGACCACAGATGGGGAGGCTGAAGGATCAGTATGATGACATTTGAGAATGAAATTCACATTATCTTAAATCTGCTCTGCAGTCAGTGAGCAATTATTTCTATCCATATGAGCTATTCACTCTTTTAACATGTCCTCCTGGCTCTTGCTAAGCTTCTTGTTTAGTGCAGTCTTTGCATTGTGTGTTTTTCTTTCATTGATTCTTGCTTGAAGATATTGATAAAAAATGTTGAATTTACATGTCAGAGATAGGATTTTCTGTTTTCAATTGTCATTATAGACTTCAATGACACTCTGAATACATTTTTCAAGATCATCTATCTTATTGATCATGGTGGTGGTGATATATTAATATTTGAAGATTGATTAATGAAGAAGTTGATATTTTTATCATTACACTGTTTTTATCATTACGCTGTGGCACACCCACATCAGGTGTGGGTGCGCGGAGGCACGATTAATAGTTACATGAATTAAACGAATGAGAAGCAAAACTATTTTTCTATATTAAATATACTCTGGTTCATAGTTGAATGTTATCTTAGAAGTCTTTTCTTTTCTCATTTCCCCCCTAATTTCAAGTAATAATAATGAAGTGAAGGCTTTCTCCTTTCTTTCTCATCAATTACTTGAGCCCCTAGTCTCTTTATCTCATATTTCACCTCCGAGTCTCACTTCCGTTGCGGATATCAATTCATATGTTTCTGATATTTCACTGAGATAACAATCAGTCATTATAAAATACCAGAAGATATGAGTAGCACAGAAAAGTACATATCATTGCTAAATGAATCAACATAAAAAGAAGTAGCTCTGAAGCAAGCATCCCTCAGTTGATGAAAATCATATTATCATAAAGAAGTCATGACTGTCATCAATAAAAATAGTACATCCCAATAAGCATAATGAGAAAAGGGTGAACGGACATCAAAACCACCACATAAAAACAGACCTCAATTCGTCACTCTCGCTTCCCCGCCCACCACTCCTGCCACCTAACAACCTTCCCCTCCCTCCTCGCCTCCTCCGCCGCAAACACAGTCGCATGGCTAATCACTGCCTCCTCAAACGAACAGCCAACAAACGTCCTCTGTGCCCTCTCAGCCTCCCACCCCAAATTCTCCACGACATCTACCGCCCTCACAAACGCCCTCGTCAGCCCATAATCTCCTCCACCGTGCGATTCCGTCTCTTCTGGCGGAGGTTCTGGCACGTACGTAATGGCCCTCTCCCCACTGCCGAAATCATACACAGATATTGTTTTGCTGTCATAGGTTAATTCACCCTTCGTACCGGAAACGCGCCCCCGACGCTCGCACTGTGCCTCCGTCGATGCGACCATATGGAGGACAGCAGTTTTAGCGCCTCGTCCGCGCAGGCGGGTGTGCAAGTCTTGTTGCCCTGCTGTTGCTGCTGTTGCTGCGGAAGGCAGCGGGAGTGGGTCATCCGCCCAGGAGATGGTGACGACCTGGTTCTCAATGACGCTGTTGTCAGATTCATAGACGCAGCGGCCAAACCAGGGGCGTGCGGCAACTACAGCATCCGAAGTTGTGGATTTGTCGTAGTCCTCTGCCAAGGTTTTCATGAGCAGCGATTCTGCTGCGGCCATCCCGGATGTCTCGAAGGTGTCCTCAATATCTGGGCAGACGATATGAACGGGCCACTTCGTTAACCCCTTAGAGAGGAAGCGGTCTTTATAGATTTTAATGGCGCTATAGATACAGTCTTTTTCAGCGGGGCAGGAGAGACAGTTTGTTGCATCTCCTGCTGCCGTTGGTTTACCCGCTTGGCGGAATTGGGTCAATGAGCCTGTCGAGGAGATAGATTGTGGTGTATGATGTGGGTAGTCATCTGGGGCTCCTGGCGGTGGAAAGGAGAGAAGCCAGAGGATAAAATCGATGTCGTGGGAGCATTTTGTCAGGAGACTGCCGTCTCCGCCTTGAGTTTCGCGGCGCCAGTTGCCGCGCACAAAGCTATGTGCGAAGTGGTACCAGCCCACGGGCTCTGTATGTTCGAGGAACGTAATCTCGCCAATAACTCTATCCTCGAGCAGCAGCCGGCGAAGAATCTGGTTGTGTGGACTATAGCGCAGGACGTGGCCTATGGAAAATATTTTTGACCTGGAGAGATTATTCTCATTGAAAGCGCGGGAGATAGCCAGACAATCTTGGAGCGATGTCGCCAAGGGCTTTTCACAGAGGATGTGAAGATTGAGGGGGGCTATGGCGAGCAGGATCTCCACATGCATCTCGTCAAGGGTGCAGATAAACACCCCGTCGACACCCTTTGGCTGCTCCCCACCCCCTTCCTTCTCCTTTTCCCTACGCAATTTTTCCCACTGCAACCATTCTTTCCAGTCAGCAAACTCCTGCCCCTCCCCTGGAGGTTCGCTGCCCCAGATATAGCTCCGCCCAAACCCCTGGCGCTTGAAAGTATCCACCTCTGCAACAGCATGAATGACGCCGGTTGTTGCATTAGTGACAGCGCGAGCATAAGCGTTACCACGAGACCCGGCGCCAATAACGAGGAACCTAGGAGCTGCTGTGGCAATGTGCTTCGTGGACTCGGTGGAGGCCATGGCGGTTAATTCTGATTAGATTCTCCAGTTTCATAAAGTATATCCTAGGTTTTGGAATTAATTCAAGGGAGTTTCAGGAAAGTAATAATGAATTTATGGCATTGGGCGGGCAGTAGTATTAGTCATTGAAGAATGCCAAGTCCATCCCTAAATATCTGGCAGTCAACGAATGTTTCTTATATAGCTAGTGACAGTCCTGGAGTGACAGCTATCAGGCTGTAGTGAGCAGTGGTTCCAGACGCAGAGCCTCCTCCACATTCCCTGCGGGGCAAAGAGTGCATGTTTCCACACTGGTGAACTAGTGTTAAAGAGCACTAAGAAGTGAGGGGCTCCATTAAAACAATGCTTGAAGTGGTCACCACAGCCAAGTTGCAGCAGACCAGGGCGTAGAATCACGGATGGATGTTGACCCTGCGCAAAGCCCGTTGTTGGTTTGTTGCAGTCGCTCTGAAAGTCGGCTGGATGAGATAAGCAGTGCTGGCTGGAATTCAGCGGCTGTGATTGGCTGTCATGTTCAGCCAATGACATTTAGTTTAACTAATGTAACTAAAAAAAATATCATCAGAAGAATAAAAGATAAAGAAAAAAAGAGATCATACATAATTACAGAAACTATTCAATAAGAATGCAAAAGATGGTGTTGAACCATCTGTAATCAAGACTCTAGAATGCTCATCAGCTGTTGAAAGTTACACTCATTATCTGAATAACTTCACAATCACCTTCACTATATCTTTATCATCCTTTTTGTTCATATCTTAAGTAACTTCTTATTGCAAGGTATGAACCAAGCATGTAACACTCAATAATAAAGTCTATAGAGAAGAATCCATAGATCTATGTGGTCTAACAAATTCCAACGCCAGTAGAATATGCAGAATTCTCTGTTAAGAAATGAAATGTGTGAGGAACACAGTCAAGAAAGGAAAGCTTTTTACCTCCTCACCACTCAACCGCGCAAAGTTGAGGATAGTCGAGTACATATATATAG
>NW_011371358.1:2245568-2286869 GCF_000150735.1 Paracoccidioides brasiliensis
GCCCAAGCAACCTGATCCTGCTGGCTCTGCATTCTGAATCCGCAACTGCAACTGAGCTTGTGCGTGCGCCTGCGCCTTCACACGGCTCGCCCCGCCCCCTTCTCTCCGATGCCACGGATCCTGCGGCCACACCCACCCACGCACCCTCTTCGCATCTCTTTTCTCGCCCGTCTGGGGGTCGGGGATCCATTTATCCTTTCCCTCGGGAAGGACATGCTGGCGTGGTAGAACGCCGGATCCGCCAACATTTAGGTACCAGGAGGGTTGTGTGGGGAGGGGTTCGGATTTGGACAGGAAAAGGAGGAAGTAGAGGGCTAGGGTTGCAGTGAGGGGGGTTTTATGAGACGGCGATGAAGGTGAGGTTGAGCGGGAGTGGGAGGATGAAAGGGGAGGAGGGGAGGGAGAGGGAGAGTGGCTGGATGATTGAGTTGAAGTTGCGGAGTGGGAACGGTCCATGTTTGTATTAAGATTGTGTGGTGAGGGTGGAGAGTAAGTTTCCGATGAGAGATTCGTCGGGATCGGTGCGGCTACTTCCAGGTAGCCGAAATAGGGTACATTATCGCCCTCGTCGCATCCAGCGCGGACGCAGACGAGTTCGATCTCGGTCATGATGAAGCCGTAGCGGCAGGAGTGATCGCGCATGCAACGTTGGAGATGCGCGAGGCCGTTCAGGTACTCGACGCGCTTGTGCGGTTGTTGGTTGCGCATGCCGCTGTTCCAGCAGTCGAAGCTTTTGACAAGGCCTACGAGGCGCCCGCGTTTGGCGCCCGAGGACGTCTGCGCTGTATCCGTGTTGTAGTTGGCAATGAAGTGGGGGCCACTTTTGCTGCGGTTACCTGTTAGAAAGGCCTCGGGGGTTGGTTTGAGGTGAAGGCAAAAATCTTTGCCAAGGGAGGTTTGGAGGGCCGCGTTGACGCGTGGTGCGTAGATGTCGCGGATTAGTTCAGAGAGCGAACCTTCGGAACTTGGGAAGAGGCGAGAAGGAGAGACGGTGGAGAGGGGGTGAGTGTCTTGGGAGACTTGGGTGGTGAGGAGTTCCGTTAGATTTGGGATGGAATGGATGGTGGAGAGGGAGAAACTGGTCCAGTTTCTCAGGTTTCGGATGTCCCACCAGAAATGCTGTTGTTGGCCACGACCTAGAGGGACACGGACTTTGCTCACTAAGTTGATGGCTTGGGTGGGTTCTGTCAAATATTTGAGGAGAGTGGTGGAAAGTTCCAGGTCGCCTGAGTCCGAGTAAGGGGAAGTACTAATGAGAGCTGGGGCAGGGAGAAGTGAAGACACAGATGTCACAGGGCTTTCGAGATAGGGGTATGAAGGCAGTGGGAGCGGGGAAGGCTCCAGTTGAGGTGCAGCCTGTTCATTAAAGGGTGGATAAGACATGGAGAGATGAGATGTTGCTGAAACCGGGGCCGTAGGGCTATACTGAGACACATATCTCGGAACATTTCTGTAGGTTGGATATGCGTAGCGGCCCCAAATTGACTCGTCGATGCTGCTGGTGGAAGTCGAACGAGAATGGCTACGGCCTGAAAGCCTTCTCGAATGAGACGGGGTTAGGGTAACTGGTGATGAAAGGGTCGAGGGGCCCCTATTGCCAACCACGGAAGAAGCGGAGATTGGTGAAACCGTGGAACAGTCAATTAACGAGGCCAGAAATAATCGCGCTTGGGATCGATTGGCCGGGTAGGGAACGAATCCGGGGGGTTTGCGGACATTGAGCGAGGTCTTGCGGGCTCGGATAGGTCCACTGCAGGACACAGGCTCAACCGTAAGATCCTGTGGTCTGATTCTAGGAAGTAGAGCAGGCCCATGCTGGCGGAGGACAGGGGACCGGTTCGGGGTGGTGAGGTTGCTGATGCCAGACTCCGGAGTCGAGTTGTTAGAGGAACTCGAGTCCGCGCGGGCATGAATATAATTATGGTTATTACGGCTGACGGTAAGATACCCAGAAGCCGGCATGGAAGGGGGTGTTGAAGGCCTGTAGTGATATAATTCCAATGACATTGTTGCTGCGTCATTGTGTCAGGGACAGCGTGCCAAAGGAAGAGGTAATTAGAGGTCACGAGACCGGGAGGAATATCCTCAGAACATACCAAATGATGACAAAACTATTGAAAAAAAGAGTCCCTTGACTCCCACACGAAGGAAAGAAAGTGTAAGATGTGGTGTATGCCAGCAAAGACGAAACAACGACGAAGATTCGTTGTAAGAAGCTCAAATTTTGAAGTGGGGATATAATTAATTTGAGAAATTAGATGAGGTAAGGTGTAAAATGGGAAAGGTGGAAAGCCAGTAAAAAAAGTAAGAGAGGAGAACTAGATAATCGAGACCAAGTGGAAGACTTGCTTCACTGCTTGACTAACTGTTGATTGAATGTCTGAATGAATGTTTGAATATTTCTGGAAGAAAAACAAGTGGATTGGGCTGGGTATTAAATCTTCTCCGACAGACGTGCCGCGACGAAGAAGTGTGGCCATCCACCATATCGCGCAGAGGCAGTGATAGATGGATGAACATGAAACATGATCTAAATAAAACAGTTAAAAATAAGCAGGTAGCGCGCCTAAGCTAAGGAGCAGGTGTTTGAGGATTGACAACTGTTCTTTTTCTTTTTCTTAGCCTCCGATCATCGTTAAAGCTCACGCGGGTATGATCCTGACGCGAAAAGGGACTGGTTAGCTATTAAAGGGCGGTACGGGGTTAAGGTGGCTTGGAAAGCAAGCTTCGATGCGTCTCAGATACGCGCATGGTTATTATGAGCTGCATAACGGTGAAATCATTATTGAGGACCGTGTAATATTTGGCAGCTTCAGTGTTTATTGATGATGCTATTTTCAGGTACAGCGTCTGATGAGACCGTACCAGAGATAAGTATTTGTGTACGGTTAACTGCAAATCTCCAGGCGCCGGAGAGTCGGCTGGCGGCAAACTGGAACATGGGTAATCAGACGTAGAAAATGAGCGCAGAAAGTGAGAAACACTTTGCAACTCTGACATTTGTCTGGCAATGTCTGGCACGGTGTGCTAATTTCTCTTTTCCATCCAGAGGGCAAAAGTGATGGTGGGCCGCGTCTCCTATTGGTGGTAAATGCTGGTACAGAAGTTCCTTCAACCTGTAGCAGTTGGCGCCTTGGTGAACGTGGGACTTCCCAGTCAGAAGCCGTGGTTGACCGGTGCTGCTGCAAGTCACAGCGACAAAAGGTAGCAACGAGACGTCAGAACACGCACAGCGACAAGAGCCAGCGGCAGGCAACGTGAGTGGTGTATTGCTCACTGGAGACCTGTTTGATCAGGTTGGGGATGTTGGAAGTTTGGGGTCTGCGCGGTTGCTGGGCCTTGAAGGGGGTGATTGGTCAGCAGCAACTCTCTTCCTCCATGTACTAAAACGCGTGATTCATCCCAACCCTAGCCCTACTCTGCCTGTTCTGGCTTGGGCGAAGGCCGACCTGAAGGAGCAACGTTCATCAGAGCGTGATGAAACTTGAAACTTGAAACCATTTCTCTGCTCGCTCGTATGCGTGCACTAACCTAGCTCAACCTGACGCGACTCGACCGTCTGTGTGCACGTCAAGCGCTCTTCCAGCGCGTGGAGCCCTTCAATTGGCCACTACCCCCGTCAAGAGGTCCTTTTAAAACATGTTTCATCTTTGCCCTATGTATAACTAACTGGTCTAGCGGTGAGTCATCTTTTGTGCATAACTAGTTATGGCAGATGGCGTATATCATCATTCAAGATCCGTCCATGGCAATAATCCATTCCCATGTCCTCTGTGGCTCTACCCTGTCAGTAGTCGCTCGTCGCGCCAGAAATCATCCCCCATGGACACAGACACACCTATTGAAACTGTTTCAGGATGTGCGTTCGTGCTTCCAAGTCTCGACCGGACAGAGAGGGATGTGTTGCGATAGAACTTGGCGTGTACTTCTACAAGTTCGGATCTTCAAAGGGCGGTTATTCATTGGTCATCCCAGAGACGGAGGAATGCAGGTAGTAACATCCGTCCCCCTCAACATGCGGTAAAGAGAACGCGTCGAATTTCAAAGCGGGGGAATGAGCGATATTGCGAGAGAAGTCGTTGGCAAGAAAGGTAGAGGCGAATGCCCCAGTGCCACCAGGACACTCTTGGAGAGAGAGAAAGAAAAAGAAAAAAAAGAAAAAAAAAAATCAGATCAAGTTCTTAAATTACTCCCCCACAACGGAGTCGTTAGGCCAGAGCCCAACCGGGAAAACCCTCAAATGCTCTAGTTCTAGCCTTCACGTCTGAAGCAGTGACTAATCTTCCAAAGATGGTGGAAATCTACGGTCACCGTAGACCAATTATCATTAAGCCACCCAAGACCCAGATCCTACAATGTAGTAGATGCTGGGGCTTCTACCCAGAGAGATACTGCAACCACAGCCTCCGCTGCAGAAGGTGCAGCACTGAAGACCACCCGGAAAGACACCTGACATGTCACAAAGAGGAGAATGAGGTCTGTGGATTCCCCGACCGCTGCACCAATTGCTTCGGCCCTCATGCTACAAATGACCCTCTCTACCCAGCCCGGCCGACGGTGAAGAATGGAATAATTCAGAGACATTTCAAGATTCTGGCGCAAGGATGCCTGGGAGCTTCCGGTGTGAAGTCTCGTACGATGCAATGATAGCTTGTCTTCAAGATGGCTCAGTGATAGCCAAACGAGGCAGAAAATCCCAAGAATCTCTCAATGGCAAAGCTCAAAGTGACTCAGTACTCTTATGCTGTTGCTCTTGGTTGGAGAGCTCACACAAGCCATTCTAAAGCAGTTAAGCCAGCCCGAATACTCGCCCGTCTACCCGCAGATCATCCAGCCCGTAAGGCAAGCCCCATTGCCATTCTTGAGAAACTGAGAACCGAACTGGCGGAGCCTCTGGCAGCAGCAATCAAGAAAGTACAGCACAATCCCACTAGAATAACTATCGCAGCACATAATCCGCAGAGTTCAGAGATATTATCTTTTCTCTGCTTCATTTTCATTTCTGGTCAAAGACTGATGCTCAGCTCATATATATAGAGACGACCACAGATTACTATTCATTGACACATCCAATTACTCCCTGCCAAAGGGAATACGGTTCATGTGAGATTATCTTACGGTCCTCGGCAAGGTGTGTGGCCTAGAGTCAGCGAATGGGCCGGTCAATAGGCTATTCCCAACTTGACAATGCGAGAAATGACCGTCGCCTCTCCACAGACGGCCTGACGCACCTCTTAGCATTCACAAGTATCAAGCTTACCGCCAAATTATCAAAATCGAAGCAACGTCATGGTTGGTGATTGATTTGACCCGGGTGTCTGGAACACCAATAGGAGCTACTCCCGAACTAGGCCAGCAACTAACCTCCCTTTATTTTTGAGCGACCGGCGCATCGGATTCATGAGCTAATTCGCTGTTGATGACAGCGGTATGAAACTTAGCGAACCCATAATCCTTAAAAAGGACGCCTGATTTTGAAGAGTTGTGTGGAAATATGCTATCATCGAGGCAATGTATTTGCTTTTTTTTACCGCATGACTTGGCAACTCTTGCAGCCTAGTTGCTAGTTACGCTCTGACGGAGGTTAACTTTTCGCCATATCTGGGGCAGAAACTCGATTCGCCGTCCGATTATTGGTAGACGCTGCAGAAAACGTTTGGACCAAGGAGAGGCTCGCGGGACGGGCGGGATGAGATGAGCCTTAGCTCTCGCTAGCAGCTTCAACATATATATATGCCAAGGCGCTAACCCAAACCGAAACTCTCAGAGGTTCTCCGTTCTTGATCCTGTAGTGAATAGGCGGGCAGGTCGGATTGAACAAAAAGCAACGATATTTATCGATTTAAAAGAGCGTGCGAGGCTAAATACAGAGGATACAGCACAATTGAAACTGACTAATCAAGGATTGTAACTAACAAATCCATTGGGACTACGCCATTTCCTGTGCAGAAGAAAGGCCCCAGGAGTTGAGGATGGAACATGCGAATGCGGCAGAGGAAATCAGACAGTGGCACATGTACTGCTTAACTGTATCAAGCACATAAGTCTCCGGAGGGACCTCTGGGTAGGGGAAAGAACTACAGACCTTCGGAAAATGCTCTCAGATCCAGATATGGCGGCTCGAGCCGCCAATTTTATGCTCAAAACCAAACTTCTTGGGCAATTTGGGAGTTTACAGGACCAAACTGTCAAGCAATGAGTTCTTAATTGTTTCCAGGCACTCAATAGCTCGCGCTGCAGCAATATGTGTGGGCAAGGTAAGAAGGATATGACAGCTGCAAAGCAAAATCCAACTGACAACCAATGTCTTTTCTTATGTTATTTCCTTATATCTATTCACTGACAACCAATGTCTTTTCTTACGTTATTTCCTTATATCTATTCACCCAATTCTTCTTCGGCACCACACAGGTGGCTGCCACCACCTGTGCAGTGATTTAATCAAAATCTTGTAATTAGTGATTTCTTTTAAGTTTTGCGGGCGTTGGACGGATTAGGACTAGCTTATTCCCGCATAGCGGCCTTCGAGGCGGCTGGGTCGGTGTATGAAGTAATCAATCAATCATAACAAATCCATTGGCGCCCCCCGGGCTGCGCTGCGTTGGTGGAACCAAGTTCAAGGAGCAAAGTGCGCCTTTCGAATGTGGACAATTCAGAGTTTTTGTTTTGTGCCTTAAAAATCCTTTGTAATCCTTCATCGATAACTACTTCCCAGCCTTTTCTATGGCGTGGTGCATTCCAAGGGCAAGAAGGTATTCGATGCATGCTTTTTGATTGCTCTGGTCGCGCATATAAGTGTGAGCAGGTTCTCCATTCTCATCCAAAGAATCGAGCTTTTGACGTCTACCTCGCACGGTAAAGACCTAAAATCTCATTCCAGTGTCATCACGCCTCATAAAACTTCTTGCTCATTTACCCTGATGCCAGGTGCGAAAATAAATCCTATGTCGTGAAACGCTTAACCCCAGATGTATTTAAGCAGTCTTTACAGCTCAAAATCGAGTTTGCAGATACTCATCGCCTGCCAATGCACATTGACTACAACAAAGAGGAGCACACCCTCGTTTACGAATACTTCAGGAACGACCTGCTTTCTTTGGTGAAGGATAACCCGAATTTTCCCCTTGCTGCAAGAAAACAGATTCTGTGGGAAGCTGGGAAAGCACTCAAGAAGTTGCACGCAAGGAACTGGATACATGTAGGCAGGCCGCCATGAAATTTGACTGTCTAAAGCTCTTTTTGTCGATCGAGTACTAGATGTTGAAGCCTGACAATGTCATGGCCAACTGGAGCCTTGACTAACAGGGCCGGGTCAGCATAGACAGAATGGCCTTGGCTGATCTAGACTACGGTTTGAAGGTGAAAGACAGTCAGTTTCTCCGGCTCCCCGGTGCACAGAGAATAGGAAACCCCACGTGGCGTAGCCCAGAAGCGCAAACGGGGAAGGGAATCCATAAAAAGTCGGGTGTGCTCTTGTGGGGAGTTGACTCGGTTGCAGCAGAAGAACATTTGCTTATCACCACTATCCTATTGCCTCTATACAATCACGGGGTTGGAGATTCTGCACGTGGATTTCCAGGAGCTAAGGGAATCAGGTTTCACGCCAGGATAGGCCGTTTTGACTAGAACGCTCGTGTTCGTTGGTCCACTTCCGCAAGGACTCCTGACGCAAATCAATCATGAGGTGTGGGAGGGTCTGTTGATGGGACTGTCGCAACTAGTAGAGGAAGGTGGAGATTCAAGCAAGTCTTTGAAGCATTGGGAGCAGCAAGACTTTTCCCGAACCTTGATGCTGAAACAAAGAGAATGTTATCTAGGGTGCTCAATCTTGACCCTGCACAGAGAGCGAATATGGATGAGGTCTTGCAAGACGATTGGTGGGGGGACAAGTCGATGATTTCGGCTAGCATTGAGACACTCCCGGTGAGCAGCATTCACAAAGCAGCTGATTGACACGCTGTCTATTCGCTAGCTACCGTTCGAGCGAAGAACCTGAACAGCGGAGGGAGGTTCGGCGGTATTTATATGCGTTAAAAGCGGCGAGGAAGGCAATTGACGCTAGCCGGATCGGGGGCCGTAACCACTATATACATCGTTTTATATATAATAATTTGGTATAACTCTCAAATGCATATAGATTGAAATATCTGATACTTGATATTCTTCTCTCACTAACTGGGTGAGTGACAAGGTTGCCAAATATTTCAGCAGAGGCACTGTATAGTTATTCAAAGGACTATTAATAAAAATAATAAACCGTAATCAACATGCGCGGCTTTTGCTTATCATCTTCTGCCGCTTCCCTCCGCTCCAAGTTGGTATGGAATGTTCCTCTATGCCGCCGACTCCCATCTAGAAGAGAATAACAAAAAAAAAAAAAAGAAAAAGAAAAAGAAAAACCTCAGAAACCTTTCGCGAATTTCAACAAACGGGGAATCCAATGGAGAAACGAAAAACAAAATGAAGAAATATGCACTTCAAGGGCGATATTGTGAATGGATGATGCGAACTCCTAGCTAGGAGGGTTTGGCCAGCCCGGGTCTATATACCTATATACGTCCCTCGTCCAGTCCCCACGCCAATCCCCCCCCCAACGTCAATCTTCCCCCAACCCTGGTGCTACCTTCTGCTCACTCTCATTATTTCAGCCTAGCCACTCTATTCCATCTATTGTTACAACCAATTTCATGTTTACCTCATCTCTCGTCTCTTGGGTTTTAAGAAAACAGGCTATGCCTTGATCTCGTACTCGCGTCGGAACATGTCATCCACCTTGGTCAGGTAGTAGGTTCCAGAGACGATGGTGTCCGTGTTCCCCGCTGGGACAAAGTCCTTCTTGAGATGAGCGTGTTCGCGCATAAGGCACATCTATCGTTTAAAACCAGAGTGTTTTTGTGAGCATTCCAACTCAAAAAAGCGTTTGTGTTGAGGGAGTAAGCAGCAAATGTTCATGCAGGGGCGGGGAAGGATGGACAATCTCAATCTCACCTGATTATACACCTCAGGCGCCACAGTCTTCCGTGCCGCGAGCCTCTTCTTCAAATCAATCTTCTCCACAATAGTCGACACGTCCCCAACAACCTTGACACTAAACATCGAGCTCGCCAACCCACTACCATAGCTAAAGATGCCAACCCTCTTCACCTTCTCCGCCGGATCGAAAGTCGCATTCGCCAAGAGACTCACAAGACCCCCATAGACGCTCGCGCAGTACATGTTCCCGCACATCGTCGGCACTTCGATGGATGGCTGCACGCGCTCGCCAAACCGCTTCTTCGTCAAGGCCATAAACGCTTTCTCCACGTTCCTGTCGCTAAGGGACGCTTCGTAGTCCAGATCTCGGAGCTCGGCGGGGACTTCAGCGAAGGCTGGGTGGGCGGGATCGGCAAGGAAGTCATTGTATAGCAGGCGTGCGTAGGACTTGGCGACGAGCTTGCATGTTGGGGCGTGGAAGATGACATGGTCGAAGCGATCGAGGGGGGTGTTGGAGTCATCGTTGTCCCCTGTGGCAGGTGCCGCCCCGTTGCCATTTACGCTGTTGCTGTTGCTGTTGCTGTTGTTGAAAGCATGGCCATTCTGCTGGTGCGTGGATTGAGCTTTCAGGACCTTCTCCCTGGCATTGTAGGCCTTGTAGCACGAATCGACGGCCTGTGTGTAGCATCTGATGGAATAGTGGCCGTCGACGTATGGGTATTCGCTGGTGAGATCTGGTTTGTAGAAGTCATATGCGTGGGTGATGTGGGAGCCGCGGAGACCGGGTTCGAAAACAATGGGTGCATCGGGCCCAATGAGCATGGCGATGCAGCCCGCGCCACCGGTGGGACGGGCAGCGCCCTTTTTATACAGAGCGATATCACCCGTGACGACGACGGCATCTCTGCCGTCCCAGGCGGACGACTCGAGCCAGTTGATTGAGTTGAAGACGGCATTTGTGCCGCCGTAGCAGGCATTGACGGTATCGACGCCTTCGACGTTTGTGTTTCCGGACTCAGCGAAGAGTTGCATCAGGACTGACTTGACGGATTTGGATTTGTCGAGGAGGGTCTCTGTGCCAACTTCGAGGCGGCCAATGGACTTGGGGTCGATTGAGTACTTGCGGAGGAGGGAGGAGAGGGTCGTTAGGGACATGGAGTAGATATCTGCAGTGTCCAGCACCTTGTAAGCCAAGGGGAACCAAGTGTTGGATGGGAGGGTGGAAAAGAAACGAAACCAAAAAATTTCAAAACTGCAAAAAGATATATATGGTGTTTCTCATACCTTCCCGGTCGTCACAGAAGCTCATCTTGGTCTGTCCCAGGCCGATGGTATATTTTCCCTGACCGACTCCATCGAATTTTTCGAGTTCAGCTTGGTCTACGCACTGTGTACCTCCCACACCACAATCGTCAGTCCCCATGCTGTAGTTTCTAGCTTGCGTGGAATGCTTTTAGGCGACAAAACCACGACAGAGGGTCTCCAGCACTTACCTGAGACGGAAAATAGATCTCAATGGCCTTGATGCCGATGTTCTGAGGGCGGGAGGACATTTCTGTTGTATACGGATTGTTGTATTATGGGGGTGCAGGCAAAAAAGGAGGATTTGATTTTGTTGGGTAGGAGGGCGAAGATAAAATGGTATCAAAGGAAGAAACAGAGAGGGAGACTTGAGGGTAATATAGTAGTAGTAGTAGTTGAATGGTGTCTAGGGGTATTCAGGGCGGAATGGGTGAGCGAAAAGGCTGTGTCGATGTCAACCAAAATAAAAAAAAAAGTAGCTCCGATTTCTGTGGATGCCCCGAAGGTATTCAGCACTGGTTGCTGGTTGCTAGTTGCTGGTGCTGGTTGCTGGTGCTGGTGCTGGTTGCTGGTTGCTGGTTGCTGGTTGCTGGTTGCTGGTTGGCTGGTGGACGAAAGTTTACTTGAAGCGGCCAAAGCGAGAATAATCGTACCACGGGTGGGAGGAGGAGGGAGGAGGAGGAGGGAGGAGGGAGGAACAGGATGCTAGGGGAATAGGGGGGAACAGGCAGATTGGGTTGAAGGGGAAACAAAAAAGAGTTCAATACCACCCAATTTTACCACTTCTTATTCTTCTTCTTCTTCTTCTTATTCTTCTCATTATTATTATTATTATTATTATTATTATTATTTTGCCTAGAGCAAAACTTTGCATTTATTGTCTCTACTTTGCCTTCTGGAGCCTAAACAAGCGATTTATACAGAGAGGAAGCGTAGGAGGAATAGTGGTAGTTTGTGAGGAAGAGATTGTTGTTGTCTGCAACGGAGGAGAACGGCTCAGTTGAGGACCGTGGGTGGTGTATTATGTCTCTATATTGGTTCGTAACAGATAGAACAGACAGCCCCATTCAGTTCTCCATGCTGTGATGTGGATTGCCCTTCACGGCCTTTTATTTGAACCTGCATTCTTCTCGCTCATCAAGCTACCATCGTTGTGCCCTACTCATCAGGAGCGGATGATATGATCCAGAGATACAATAGACCAAGCCACATCGCACCACCACCGCATACTATGTGACTAGTGCTAGGGCGACGAAAGCAAAAACTGCTGCCACGCCGACACAGATGCAGCATTAGTTTCGTTCTACCTGCTGGAGTGTGCTTGCTTATTCCAAATATCAAATCATCAATTGATGCTGGGCACATGGAAACATATCATGCCTACGAAGAAGGTATCTCGACATGATGCTGACATGGGCTTCGTGCAAAACGCTAGTTGACTACTGTAGCCGTTTCAACCTATGAATATTAGTTACTCCCATTACTACCAAATCTTTTGAACCTATGGATATTAATTACTCCCATTGCTACCAAATCAAACAGCAGTGTTTGAGGCCAAAAATCAGATAAGAAGAAAAACCCTCCACGAAGCGATTCCGAGAAAATAGACTTTTTCAGAGACTCCATTCCTTGTCTTATCTGATCATCCGAGGCCCCCTGGACTCTCCGTTTACCCACCCCCACCCCAACATTTCAATGTTGAAGTCTCAATCGTCGCCGTCATCGGCCGGCTTGCGTTCCGACGACCTGGTTTCCGCAAACGTTCTGCCACTCACGTTGTTGGCCCTGCATCCATGGATGGAATGGTTCCGGGTATCACGGCTATGGCAACGGGCAATCTTACAGCAAGGAACCAGGGGAGAGAAGGCCTCCTTTTATATTTGCTTTTCCCTTCTACTTGAGGATTTCTCCGAAGTCTAACTAGCTGAAGCAGTTTGTAACTAAGCAGTTGATGTTGTAGTTATTAACTTCGTTGCAACTGAAAAGTGAAAGTATATTTGTCCCCCCCTCCCACCCTCTTCAAACGCCAACAAATATTAATCTTGTAGGCTGGGTAAGTAGGCAGCGACATTTTTTATTCTTGCACGCTTGTTCCTCATGCTGCCATTTCAAGCTTCTTGTCGCTGCCTGACAGATCCATCTCCCGATCCTTCCCTCTCTCCCCAACTTGCAGTATCAGGCGGAGTTCCTGTTCATCGGGAAGGTTTCTGGTACGGTGGCTCTACGTCGCGGGGATGTCATGTACGGAAACCCTTCAACAAGGCTGCAATTCTGTGCTCAGCGGCCGATTCACCCATTCATCAAACCTATCCGCAATACCGATTGCGTTTTTCTGAGGGAAGTTTCCTTGTACCAAACAAAACTTCAAGCAGGACGGCTCATCTCACCACGTGCATACGTGCATACGTGCATACGTGCTCCGCTGGGAATGCATTTTCTTCTTTCTTTTTCTTTCTTTGTGGCTAGTAGCTCAATTGGATCAGGCAACCACATATACATAATATAAAGTACATTTACAGTACGGAGCGCATACAATCAAAACGATCTCCGTGCCCAAAATATCAATAAATTAGACGCTGGGCTACGTAGGAAGCGATCATCGAATTGGCGTCTTCCTCAGTCACGACTAACGTGACCGGTTAGGCTCGATGTCACCAATAAAAGCCCCAACGAGTTCCATGGGGGGATTTGCCGTCGATTCCGGCTATATAGAAGATGGTCAATTGGCAACATGGGAGTCAATTAGGCAGAATCTATTACATCACCAGGAATTTTCTTTCGGACCATCAGATAATGAGAGGGAGGAGGGGAAGGGGGGGGGGGGGGGGGGGAAGAGCTTGTGAGACTGGTAACAAACATCCAGAAGTCAGATGTTCCGAGGATTGCTGCAGTGCCCGGATCTGGCAACGGAATTGACGTCCATATTGCAGGGACCTGCAGTAGAAGGTAAGCCTTTCCTCACCATGAAGCTTTCCATACATATCAGAAAGTGAGCGCTCGGCGGTCATGATTTCGCGAAGGGCTGATTGTCTGTCTGTCTTGGGGTATATTGATGAATAATCAGAAGACGCAGTCGTTGTTGTGTTGTTGTCTTAAAAAGGAGCATGAAGAGTGGGACATCCCTTGAATTTCAATTGTGAGGACTGCAAAGGTGCCTGGGTAATGGAAATGCCCTTGATTTGAGTTAGCTGCAATCGTGTCATCGTCTCTGTGGGGATTCAAGATGAGGGCTTCTTATCGAAATCAAGATATCGGCCTATCAACGTAGGTAAACATCATCCAGAATTCTTGAGAAAGAAGAATCCATACAGAGCAGATTGTGGAGTATGGTATGGTGATGAACTGCTTCGAAGGGATGGGATGTGTTCGCATGTCCTTGGAGGCATCCTCACTGGCGGCGCATTTAACTTACATGAGAGAGTAAGATAAAGGGATACGCAGCAGTCACACATACAGCAGAAGAGGCAAGCAGGTGCAGTGTAACCCGACAATGCTTTTCATAAGTACGCACATTGATGATTGATTTTGATGATGCATCTGTGGATGACGGGCTGGGTCAAACCTTGGAGCAAAAGTGACACAAGTCAGCAATAGTGGCGCATGCCTTGGTTTGGTGGCTTCTTGGGCCCTTGGTAAATTTTCCGCTAGTGCCTTGTCGGAGGCTCCAAGGCGAAACCAACGACAACTCATCATCCCCCTTGGAACTTCCAAGGCCATCCATCGGAGATGGACATCTATTGTAAACCCGTTACCAGATCTCACCTTATCAACACACACACACGCGGGCTTGGGTCTCGCCATATCTCCTTTACCTGCCTGGACTCTCCTTCGCCTCGACGACTGCTCGACCACGTTCTCATGTATCATGCGGTCTCGATGACGGGAACAATGTCATGATACCACCGCACATCTCCAGACCTCCTTGATTGAAAGCTCTCGTCCCTTGATCCTTCAGGGGAATCCAGGGGCCTCTCAGTTGCTACCGTTCCACCGCAGCAGCAATGGGCGACGAGAAATCAAAGTACGAATTCCTTCCCATCCCTTCCTACGAAGAAGCCACCTCCTCCCATCCTGTCTCCTCCCAGTCTCACATCGGCCCCGAAGAAGTCAGCGATGATGCCGAGAGACAAGGTCTCCTCAGCCACGGCTCTGGCCGGCAGGCTCGGGAGTTAAGATATCCGGGAAACTACCAGCCACCAACGGTAGAGTCGGCACGATCAAGTCTTGATTTCCTCCCTTCGTCAAATGGGGGCAGTTCTGCGCGTGGATCGACGGAGGAACTACGGCGGGAGTTGGAGCAGATGGATGTGGAAGATCCAGGAGAAGAATCCTCTGCATCGGCATCGCGGTCTTCATTCTCGAAACGCTTTACGTATTTCAAAAGGACACTGTCCTCGATACATCTACCGTTGCAGAAATATATACCCAAGTTCAATTTCAAAGTGTTCTCGTGGATGAACCAGCAACATTGCATCATCATATTGAGACTGGTTGGATTGTTGTTTGTCGCGGGGATTATATACGCCCTTATGGTTTCTGATGTCTTCAGCTTCTCTCGCAGGTTAAATATTGGCCAGATGTACGAGCCGGAGTCGGTACGGCTATACGTCCAGAGCCATATTAACGAGTCCTTAATTGCTGAGTATCTTCAGGTTATGACAAAATTCCCTCATGTTGCTGGGACCGAAGGGAATTATGTTTTGGCACAGTGGATCGAAGAGAAATTCAAGTCTTCGCTTATGGATGACGTTACGATTGAGAGATTCGACGTATACCTAAACTATCCTAAAGAGAATGGACGAAGGATCGCCATCGTTGATCCACCAGAGCTCGCATGGGAGGCCAAAATCGACGAAGAACAAGCATACGGCAGCCCTTCGCAAGAGCAGTCTCTCGTGTTCCACGGACATTCGAAATCCGGTAATGTTACAGGCCATCTTGTGTATGCGAATTACGGGTCACGGACGGATTTCAAGGCGCTCTCTGATATGGGTGTGAATTTGAACGGCTCAATTGTCCTGGTTCGATATTATGGCACTCAGCGCGACGGTGCAATGAAAATAAGAGCTGCTGAATTGGCTGGAGCTGCTGGGTGCATTCTTTATTCCGACCCCGCCGAGGATGGGTTCGTCCAAGGCCCAACGTGGCCAAAGGGGCGATATATGCCTAGTGATGGGGTGCAGCGAGGAAGGGTGAGTACGACGTCTTGGGTAGTCGGTGACGTATTGAGTCCTGGATGGGCGTCTCGGCCTAATGAAAAAAAGAGACTCCATCCGGAGGACAGTAAGGCGCTTCCTAAAATCCCTAGCATCCCCATTGCGTGGCGTGATGCTCAACCGTTGTTGAAAGCGCTTCGGGGTCATGGAAAGAAGGTCCCCAAGGAATGGGTGGGAGGAGTCCCAGAAGTTGGGGAGGAGTGGTGGTCTGGCGACCCATTATCGCCAAAGGTCAACCTTATGAATATCCAGGATGAAGTGGAGCGCCAACCGATATACAATGTAATCGGCAGAATAGTTGGAATCGAACAGTCTGAAAAGAAGATTATTGTTGGCAGCTCTCGAGATGCTTGGTGCTTTGGGGCTGCGGATTCAGGAGGCGGAAGTGCAGTCCTTCTTGAAGTGGCCAGGGTGTTCGGAAAGCTACGTGCCCATGGCTGGCGACCACTACGGACTATCGAGTTCGCCAGTTGGGATGGAGAGGACTATAATCTGATCGGATCCACCGAGCATGTCGAAAACGATATCGATAATCTCCGCCGCAACGGCTTTGCCTATGTTAACGTCGATGTTGCAGTGTCAGGCACCAAATTTCGCGCTGCCGCATCCCCTGTCTTCGAGCGCATCCTCCTCCAGATCCTCAAACGTACTTCAGATCCAGTCACGAACGAAACACTGCGGTCCCTCTGGGATAAACACGGGTCCAAACTCGAAGCACTAGGCGCAGGAAGTGACTATGTTGCCTTCCAAGATATTGCAGGCATGTCGAGCATCGATATTGGCTTCACTGGCGACCCTTACCCTTTCCACAGCTGCTACGACAATTACGAATGGATGGCCACAGTTGGCGACCCGGATTTCCAATACCACAAGGTTCTTGGCCAGATTTGGGCCTTGCTCCTCCTCGAACTTTCAGATAGCCCGATCCTCCCCTTTGAGATGGAAACCTACTCCTCCGCTGTCACGAAATATGTCTCCGACCTGGAGAGGTATTCCAAATCCAAAAATGTTCCCTTCCTACACCCTCGCGGCCATCATCGACCGCCTGATAGAGGCAATGAGGACGTTAAGAAACCCTTCCCGGATCCAAACGTGGTAAACATGCAGCCGCTATATGATGCTGCAAAGGTATTCCGTGAAAACGCCGCTTTGTTCCGTCGGTGGGGACACAACTGGAATGAAACACTTGTGTCTTCCGGCGGCTATGAAAGCAGTGCCATGGCCATCAGACGCATGAGCCATAATAGCCACATGACCTACTTTGAAACTCATCTTTTGGACCTAGAAAATGACGGCGGAGTAAGTCCTTTTCTTCTCTCGTACCTAGCTGCCCTTTCAATTTCCGTTTTTGTTTCAGCTACAATTTATGACAGCAAAAATTTTATGCTAACCATTTTTATCTTTCCGCCTTTTTAATTTTATCACTGATAGATCCCAAACCGAACACAATTCAAACATGTCATCTTCGGACCGCAGGCATGGTCGGCCCAAGATGCTGCAATCTTCCCCGCCATACGTGACGCTATCGATTCCGGGAACTGGACAGAGACGCAGAGATGGATAGACAGGGTATCTAAGATCCTTACTGATGCCAGCATAGGACTCAGCATCTGAGAAAGAACTTTACTTTTTCTTCCCGTCCTCTTAAATCACATGAAAATGTATATACTAAATACCACCAGAGGTAAAAAGAGGTGAAGAAAAGAAAAGAAAAGACAACCAGCCAGTTCATACCCCTCTTGAGAACTGCATCTTCATGTCTTCTTCCTTGTGCTCTATGCTCTGTGTTACTTCACTTCAAAAGGAAGTATTGCCAACCTCGCATTCATATCTTGTCATGAATGCATGCATAGTACCTTTTTCTTTCACCCCACATGCCATCCCATCCTACACGTCCCATCCTACACGCCCGGCACATCCTTCTCCTATGTCCTTCATATACCTATGTATACTCGAGCCATCGATTCATTTTCTCCATCATTTTTTTCCCCCCCATTCCCGACACCTAATCTTTTTATCTGTGAAAAAAGATAGCTTGCCTATTCCCTGCCCGCTATCCCATGACAGCCCATTCTGATCTCCACTGTTTTTAATTTGCACTTCTCCAATATCTGGATACGAGAATGCAGAACGTCAGAGTTTCCTCCCAATTTTCACAATTTCCACTACTACTTTCTTTTTCTTTTTGTATCTTTTTTTTTTTGTTTTCATTTCCACTTACGTTTTATTTTGATTATATTATATATATATGTATATATATTATCAGCTAGGATATGTTTACCCGTCGTTTCTTTTTTTTTGGGGGGGGGGGGTATTTTCTCTCTTCCTTCCACTTTTTTCAACTGATTTTTCCCTTCTTGTTTGTATTTTTATACACACTTGGAGCAAGCGCTTCTTCTTAAATATCACAGATCAGATACCAATCAATATAGGATTGATTCCACTGTTAATTTTGTCCTTTTTATTTTTTTTTTAGCCACTTTTCGTAGATTTCTTCTGAGGGCAGCTGGGTTGAATGGCAAATGCTTCAATTCTGAGGTAGATGGATATCGTACAGCTTTTTGCCGTATTTCCTTTTACTCACTTCTTCTATCCATCAACTTCTCTCCATCGCTACATGTTTTCATACTTCAAAAGACAATATCAGATCATCCTGCTTCAGAGCAGAATCAATTAATTATTAATACCTATATAGTACCTATATAGTTTTCCCCTTTGTGTTTATGTGTCTATGATTATACAACCGTCAAGTAATTTGCATACAAATAAGTTTTCCAAATGTTCCCATGCAACAGTAAACTAGTGCAGATTCCTGGCTTGTGCCAATTATCGTCCTTTAAAGCAGCTTTGAAAGAAAAGGGACGTGACCAACCTGATGACGTGAACAAAACAGTACTATCCCATGGAGCGATATTGGCCCTCTTGCCCGTAGTCAAAACAAATTTGAAGACTGAAAATATATGCCCTTGCCCCACACCTTGTTCGGTCACCACCGTCTATCCATAGACAGCGAGCGGACTTCGACGACGACCAAATCTCCGCTTGGCCGGGAAGGGGAGGCTCTGGTGGTAGGTTTCTGGGCTTTATGTATCTGGGTAACATGAGCACGCCGACTGAGTCATTTCAACCTGCTGTCGGAGTGGTGAGGGGGGAAAAAAACCAAGAGAAGCATCAAAATATCAAATCAGCTTTTAAAAAGGGTAAAAAAGGACAAAAAGAAATAGAAAAGCAAATAGCAAACAACTGTTTTTGGTCGTATATGATAAATTTTGGTTCCTTTCTTGTTTCTTCTTTATTTTTCCTTTTCGCTGATCGGAGCTGAGATATTGATTATCATGTGCTCCTGAGATTATTTCATTCTTTCCCATATTGTCTCATGTATCGACCCAGATTCTGGGAGGTCGTAATCAAACCAATAATATCAATCGGTATCGATCATAGATCTAGCTGGGAGGAAGATTTTTCATGTCACCTTTACCATCCTTGATCCAAGCGGGGTCAATGAGTCGCTCTCTCTCAGCATAGATTTGCTTGTAGGCTCCCCGGATCGTCCCATCGCTAACATGCGCAACGGTGGAGATCTCCTTGGCAGATTTTCCCTGACCCATCAAAAAGGAAGCCATGTAGATCGACGCTGCCACGATAGATAATGGAGACCGACCGGCAAGCTCACCAGTGGATGTAACTCGGTCAGCCAACGCAGAAGACACGTTGGTAACTTGGAAGGGAAGATCGAGCAGATTGCAAAACCTGTTGCAGAGGTCGCTAGGCTTGGTGGAGGTTGTGGCAGTGTAAGTCTCGTTGGGGTCAGGAACGCCTGAATATTTTTTCACGTTAGATTAGTTCTGGGTGAATTCAAATGGAGCAAAATTCTTGTCATCTTGTTATGGTATGAGAGCGAAATCTTACCGCCACTGGAAACCACGGAATTGATTCGCTCCAGGTTCTGGGCAGTGAAAAACTTTTCAAGAGCCTTATAGATCCGCCCGATTTCCTTCTTCGTAACCCGTGTCACGGCAAAAATCTCCGTGAAGGTACGAGGAACTTTGCACTGGCGACAGGCAATGAAGATACAGCCCGCAATGATCACATCCTGCGACTTCCCCTTGAATGCCTTTGCGTCATCCACAATTTTGAACAAGTACTTGGCAGTATCGGCAACGTTTTTCGGGATGTTGAACCCGTCACAGAGTGCACCAATTTCCTTGTACGCCGCCAGTAAAGTTTTATTAGTCTTCTCACTGGACATTTTGTTCTGTGCACGGTGCAAATCCCGACTTCGAGAACCTCCAACACCATATGAAATTTGAGTCTCAAGCTGGTTACCATTTAGGAGAGGATTCACGGCATCTCCAACACGAGAAGGGTCATCATTGTTTTGATCATCGTTCGAGAAGGTGCGCCATTCAGAATGTTGGTCAATCTCTCGGTCTGCCAAGACGAGTCCACAGGTTCCACAGATGGTTTCATGAGAATCCGGGGTTACAAGATTGGGAGGCGTTTCCCTGCATTCGGGACACACCAAGTAAGCAGCAAGGTTTTCTTTCCAGAGAATGCCAGATTCACTTCGTAACCCGGTCCCCACAGCAGCCATTTTCTTTGCCGTGGAAACCTGTTTGACGCCCAATCGGTCACGCTGGCGCCTTTTGATAGTCTTATAAGAAACTTTAAGATTATGCTGCAAGGCATACACACGTATAAACAATGGCGAATACAGTTTGGCGACTGTAGGGTAACAGGGTTCGATTGCTCAGAGGGACTGAAGTTAAGGAAATGAAAGGAATGGACGAGTGGCAAGCGTTATATCCCACGTCTTGACGACTGGAGGAAATGTCCACTATCTCGTACGATCATGTTAGCTTCATCACACAACTATAGTATCCTTTTTAACGCTCATCTGAAAATCACATATTACAAGGTAGGCAGAGCTAGAAATGAACTGTGGATGACTCTTGGGCCGTCTCAAACAGCTGTATGAGAACACCACCTAAACCCAAAGGGTAGCAAATCTATCTCAGCTTTACCTTTCACGAACTACTACGACAGTTTCACACAGAATGGTGCTCCAGCTCCCCGGCGCAAAAGGGTCAACACCGTGAAATGAAGGCTTTTGACACCCCCCAATCAGAGTTGTCAAGGCAAAACCGGACTGCTGAAGTCCCCGCGAAGCTGAGGTTGAAAACGAGTCAGATGTGCACGAAAGAGGCGTCGTTATCGGTGCCAGCTATCGGTTAAGGCTTCTCAAAACACATCCAAACCCTGCTGCGATGTGGACACGTTTGAAGCAGACAGGTATTCACGGCCAGAGACTCAGATGGGGATGAGTTGACGGGGTTGGGGAGACGGTTGTAAGATGAGGTTTGATTGCGCGAGGTTGCAGTTGAACAAAAGGGTCGATGTGATCACGTGATACAGATGACTTAGTGCTGAGTCATCACTGACAAGCCGTTGTGCTTCCCACCAACCAACGGCCCCATTCCGGATAATGGGCAAAGTTCAATCGTTTTTGATGTTGCTCCCCTTCTCTGCTCCCGCCGCAACCACGCTAACCACCGTCCTGCCGTCTTTATATATCGACTGTGATGATGTCTCAAACCCTCAGAACATCGGTAGGAGCCATTGGAACTCCCCGGATAATGAAGGCCGTGACTGACCGTACTGCAGGGCTCTCTTCTGGCCCGAACAGCCCGACAACCTCTTCGGGTTGCTCGTCGCACCTTCATCGCTACCCCCATCAGACAAGGTATCTATATATACACTCACATTTAATGAAGCATATCATATGCCTACGCAAAGATCCGGGCATACTTACCATTCCCGATAACTGACGCGAGCATAAAACTTCTTTCTACGTTCTACCGCCTCTCCCAGCCGATCTCATACAAGATATGTACCTCCGCGAACTGCGCGCCTACAGGCCCCCACCAACCAAACCCTCCGATGCCGATGCGCACGTCCAGAAATTCAGCATCCCCAAGCCCCCCCCGTCCCCCGAGGAGGCCAACATCGCCGCTGATCTGAAGGCATACGAGTCCCAGGAGGTCGAGGTGGAAGGCCAAGCGGCTAGTGGCGAGGCTGCTCCCGTCGAGGAGGATTGGTTTGAGGATGAGGATGAGGCGCCCGCTGCCCATTAGGAAGATGGAAGTGCAGGACAAGAAAATCTATTTTGAATTGATCCTTTGTGTGTGTGTGTGTGTGTGTGTGTGTGTGTGTGTGTGTGGTCGGTGTTGAAACGGACACCGGAAATCCTGTAAAGATATATACATTTCCAAATACTTTTTTCACCCAATCTTTCTTTTATTTTTTTCCCTCCATTCGTTTCATATCTTATTTTGGTCTGGGGACTCCATGCTCTATTTAACTGAAACTGGCTCTGTGCGCAGCGGATTCTTCCTGGCCAAATGCTGGTGAATTGTCCGCAGATGTACAAGATCTTTCCTGACGGACGTACAGTACGAAATCAGATCCAAGGGGATTTACACTGGCTGGACAATGGCAAGACGTCTCCTGCCTTGAACTTCTCACAGCCCATGGGGGGGGGGGGGGAAGCGATCTGGGATAATAGTATATGAAAAGAATATTATCCTTCGTGCGGCCTTGACCAGAGATAAAAAGCCAGCAATATTCTGAATTAATGACGACGATAAACACCAGATCTCAATTGCCATCTGTTTTGAAAGAATTGGAGGCTAGGGGATGAGAGAGGTGTAGAGAGAAGACAGAGAGGAAGCTCCGGCAAAAAGAATGTGTCAATGCGAAACATCAGCCCCATTTATGGATCTGGCCTTGGACCCATGTCCATGAAGCAAAGTCTTGGTGGCTTCTTACGGATAACCGCTGGAAAAAAGCAAGAGTGGAATGACCTTGTCAATTGCGCACACGTTCTAGCTAGTTCTAGAACCTGACATCTGAGATCCTTTGTTTGGGTGCCGGGCGGCGCCGTATTTGCATTGATCATTGAATAGTCAAACATGTGGGTATAACCGGAATGCCGGGGGTTTGTCAAAAAACCTTGGTTGCAAGGTTATAACCTACCTGCGACAGTCTGTGATATGATGGGTAGGTTGCATGCAAAGTTGGCAAGCAAGCAAATAAGCTTGTTAACGAGACATGGAACACCTGGCAGTGTGAATCTGGAGACCAACAATGATGACGGAAATCGCCACATTCACCGAGACCCAGGAGATATAAATAAAACCAGGCGGGGTGATAAAGAACAACTAAAGCCTTAGATCTTCCCTTCCCTTCCCTCCCCACATACTTTCTTATTTTAACTCTTCTCTTAAACTGTCTCCGTCGAGGCTGAAGGGTTCGGCGCAGGGCTGAGCTGCAATGCGCTTGGGCGTAGTTGAACAAGATTCAACGGCTGCTTGTACCTCCAGAAGCAATAATAACAAAGAGGGAGAGAAAGCAGGAATGCTGGAACTATTCATAAGAATAATAAGAATCATAATAAATAATCATAATCATAATATAATAATAATAACAACAACAACAACAACAACGACAACAACAACGACGACAACAACAACGACAACAACAACGACAACAACACAACAACACAACACAACAACAACAACAACAACAACAATAACAATAATATATAATGCTATAATAAAACCCAAGCCTCTGGCCCTCGGAAGCGTGGGAGCCCTTGAGTTAGTTGTTATGTCAGGACTGAAATAGCAACCAACCACATTCCAGCCAACCAACGTGCTTGGGTGGTGCCATCGATGACCTCAGCCAACCCAACCCAACCCAACCCAACCCAACCCAACCCAACAGCCCAACCCAACCCGCTGAACCACCGCTTTGTCGACTTATTCTGCCCGGCCAGTTTTAGCTGCTCTGCCGGGTTTCCTCTGCCAGCCGTCCGGGTCTGGCACCAACCAACTGCGCGCTCCCCAGGTCTTGAAGCCTCCTTCGTTTCCTCGCCCTCCGCCCTCCGCCCTTCTATTAATTCGATTTTTGTTCCCTCCCTCTTCCGGCCCCCTTTTGCTATTTGGCTTCTCTTTCTCTGCTGCCTCATTCGTTTGGGCTCCACTCTCGTTTTCGTTTTCTTGTTCTCTCCCTCCCTTCCCCCTTTTTTCTCCTCCCCTTTCTCTTTCTACGCCCTTTCCCCCCCGTTTACAGTCGTTTGCCGCAAACCTGAACAAACACCCCCATTTTGAGTGTAATCTGTTCTGATCCAACCACCTCCGGACGCACATAACCTCTGCTTCTCCGTACTCCAGTTCATGGCCCCTGGATGAGGAAGTGATCATCGTTTATTCACACAACGTCTCGTCGATGTAAAATTGCTAGACTGTAAGTTCAAACAAACATACTTCCAATTGATTTGTGGTTTTGTTGGTGGGATTCGAAGTCGAATCAACTCCCCGTCAAAGTTTAGTGGGAAGAAGACTGAGGAGAGTAGCTTTGTCCCGGATCCGACCTTCATAATTTTTTTTTTTTTTTTTCCCTCTATGCTAACTAGACCCAAATTATTCTCTCCATCTACAGCATCTGAGCTGTCTCGTCAGCTTCCCACGCCTTTCGGCTCTTCTGTTAACCCGCCGTCGTTACCTCTGTCCTCTTTATCATCCCCCTCGCCTTTTTCCGCCCTTTCCCTTTCCCCCTTTTTCCCCCAATTTAACAACGTCTTGCTGTCTGATTCTTCTACAAAAGAGGAAGCAGAAACTCCCTGCTGCGCCGTACAAAGCCCGTCCCAAGTGCAAACCCACAAATGGTTTGACGGTGCGCATCGAAACCAAAACCTTCTCTGCGGAGAGCTGGTCTCTCCTTGATCCCGGGAGCTCCTCCTGACTGACTTCCATATCTCCGGAGAAACCCCCTTGATACCACTCCTCCCCCACATTTCCCCAGGTGTTAACTGTTCTCCGTTGAGAGCATGCCTAACTCGTCTGCGGAGTCCCAAAATGGCGCCAGCTCTCCAACTCTCTCACGCTCCGCTAGCTTTAATCACCTACCGGCACTGGAACCCAGTGAAAGCCAATTCGATGTGAAAAGAACGCTCTCGGAGACGAATTTACTCCAGTCTGCTGAAAGTGTGGTGAAACTGGATCCACATAGCTTTGTGACAGGTAAACAAGTTTTACCCCAATCGTCTATCCACCTATCCAAAGGCAGACTAAAGAAGAAGGACTCACTCCCCATTTCGTCTCAAAATAACACAGACGTTGAAGCGCCTTCTACTTCAATTGCGTCCTCATCAACTTCGCGAGAGACTCAGAACTCTTCGTCGGTAGAAAAGCATTCGAAGTCCCGCTCGGTATCAAGCACAATTGCGACCTTTGCTCGCAAACCATGGAAGTCGTCCAGCTCCCCGTCTCCTGCAGCAATTAAAGAAGCTAAGGTCGAGGATGCAAAACCCAATGCTGGAAGCGGCACATCGTCGGAAATGGCTTCTTCAGAAAAACCAGTGGACCAACCTGCGCCGCCCACCAAGTTGGAGAAATCTCGTCGAAATAGCCTCCAGGTAAAAAACAATCGGATATCGGGCACCTTTGGAATCAAACCGAAAAAGGAGGCTCCTACCGGGGCACAGAAACGCCCTTCCCTTCAGTCACTGCGGGCGAAAGTCTCATTGGAACGGCTCACTGGGTCTCCAGCTGGATCAAATGATGATGTTCCGCCTGTTCCCCAAAAACGGACGGTTCAATTACCCCAACTCAAGATAGATGCACCTCGGAAAAAGGATCAGTTGTGGTCTGTCTTTAGAGGGCTCGATACCGATTATCAAAAGTAAGATAATCCATTTCCTCTTTTAACTCAATTCATCCATCGTGTCAGCTAACAGTTCCAAGATTTCACTCGAAGAATAGTTCCCTCAAGGCCAATGTCCTGCGCTCATCAGTGCTTCCATTCATCTCCCGCTATGCGAATCACCCGTCCAATCAGACGCTCCGGCCCGAAGACCTTGATCGACGGACAACCATATTGAATAAATGGTGGACGGGACTCCTTGAAGTACTCAATGGGAGGACGAGTCAATCTTTAAGTGGAGTCGATAGACCAGTCTTTCTAGAAGCCATAATTGGAATCATGTCACGACCAGAATGGCGTATTCCAACCTTGCAAAATTCATCGTTACCCGTTACACCTACAGCATCCAACAATGGAGTCCCCGTCTCGAGATCCAACACCTCCCTTGAGTCAGCAGGGACAGACTTTCTCATCGACTCAATACATCACAACATACGGAATGTCTTTGCTCAAAACCTCCTGTCACAAATCTCCTATTGCGTTGATAAATTGTCAATGAGGAAAACACCAGCCAGTCTGGTAACCTTCTCTGGCAAGACTTGCGCTTATGCCTTCTTTTTCTGTCCCGGTGTTGCGGACGTTCTCGTGCGGCTGTGGAACACCACTCCAGATACGCTTCGAAGGGTTCTAGGCGGGTTCGATATGGACAGCAACTCAAAGGCCAGGGTTGAGACGTCCGAATACATCTCCTCCTTTTTCCCCTCAACGCTTCGAGCGTTAAGCTTCACGTCTCATGCCGGCCTTGTTCGCTGTCTGCGGCAGAAGACATCCCCACCACTTGGCGCAACTCACGTCAATTGGTCCGGCCCATGGGTTTCTCGTTGGTCAGGACGAGACACTGACCTTTTCTTCGTTTTTGCCAAGCACTTTCACATTCTAGTCGCCGGGTTTGTACCCTCTGCATGTGAAAGGTCGAAGTATGTCTTCGTCCCAGGGTTAATTTCGGTCCACGCTCAGATATTGACTGTTTTGGAACACACTCTCAATAAGCAGTCAACTTCTACGTCAATTGAAAATCTATATGCAGCAACCTCCACGACATTTGATGACTTTTTTGATGGAGCGGATGCTTCAGCCTCGGCGATATCCCTAGGCACTGCAAACTTGCTGCGTATCATGTCCGAGAACCGCCTGATCCTCCTCTTGAAGGATATCGTGACTGATCGCTCCCTCGAACCGTCTATCAAGCAAATGTTCATGGAGGACTTCTGCGCTACTCTGAAGGTGGCCACGAAGAAAGTTTCCCTCTTTGATCACAACGCATGCTTTGTCCTTTTTGACTTTGTAGAGGAGCTTGTTTCTGTTATCCCGCCCTACTACGAGTCGACCCGCCAACCAGATTTGCTAGAATGGGACTTTTGGCTAGATGTCTGCAAGAAAATGATGGAAAGCTACAACTCGCTTACAGAAGTGAGGGTTTTTGCTTTCATATATTGTATCTGGAATGAGATCAATCGGACTCAAGAGAAGAAAGAAGCGTTGTGCTTGGGGATTCTCTTGAACGAAACTTACTTCTATCGATATTTTAATCACTGGAGTCCGATGGTTCGCGCTTATTTCCAGAGGTTGTTATGCTGGCGACTGGCACGATATGAGGGGAATCCATCCGCACTAGATATGTGAGTACCAATGCGCTTTCCAACAAAAAACAAATCCGAAACAACCGGTTAGAAATTTGACTTACCCTTTTTTTTTCTCTTTCTTTTCTTTCCACTATAGACGTATATACAATACCTTATTAGACAGGCTTGGTGGTGTATGGAATTATTTTCTATTCTGCAAGTCAAGGGCAGAGAGGGAATTCCAGCTGCCATTATCAACGGCACCTTGCAGCCCAGCACCAGGGCGTCGAATCCTTATTATCAGGAACGACTACCATCCCACTTCCTCCCTCTTTGTTTGTTTGGACAATATCATCCCGCCTTCTGCCAACCAGCTATCAGCGTATACAAGACACGGAGCATTTCCAGACATCGAGGCTAATAATAGTCGTTCCGAGTCACCTCCTCCAGCGGGGAAGAAAAGATGGAAAGCACTTAAAACCATATTTGCCGGTTCCTCCAACGCGAAACCGGGGGAAGTAACTCCAACCAAAAATAGTTCTGACGAGTTAGAGTGCGGCATGAGGGACGATACAGCGATTGGGGGTCATGGGCCGTTCGAAAGCGAAAATCAACCGTTCGCGGAGAAGAACCCTCCGAAATACACTTTCCGATTCTCCCTCCAGTGGAACGATCGTTCCAGATGGCCAAGCAAGGACAGACGCCTATCCCCGCCCACTTTACCCCTCCCCGCACAAACCTTCATCCAATCCCTCAGAACCCAGTACGTAAAAGCCACCGACTCAGCGTCCGAATCCGTCTCCAACTCTCTATCCAGCACCATTTCAGATGACGGATCGGACAGCGAGAGTGGCGAGATGAACCACCATATCTCAAAATCCAACTCAACCTCCACCTCAACCACAGCAGCCACAACAACCACAGCCGTTGCAACACTCTCAACATCAGCAACTACTACAACCCTTGCCAATGATGCAGACTTATCTATCCCAAAACCCACTCTGACGCTCGTCACCTCGTTTGGAGATAGCCACTTCGCCAGCGGAGAAGAGCACAGTCATAATCCCCTCGCAGCAAGCAAATACGCCGGTCGAGCCCTGGCGGAGTGGGCGCTGGTTGTTTGCGAGTGCGATAATTTCTTCACCCGGAGACGGGACGAAGGGGTCCCCAGCGACGATGCGGTTGAGATCCCGATACTGGGAGTGGAGAACTTCCGCAAATAAACTTAATGGATTGCTTTTACTTTTGTATCACATGTTTTTCCCCCTTCCCCTTTGTCTTTTTTTTTTTTTTTTTTTTTTTTTTCTTTCTTTCTTTCTTTTCTTTCTTTCTTTCTTTCTTTGCCGCTTGATTACTATTTCGTCCTGCAGATTTTTGGCCAGGGGGCGGTCATTGTACAGTACAGTGTCAACAGCATTTGGATATATTCACGTAAAACATAACCATACATACATATACACGATATATATATCCTTCTCTTGTACGGATGGCGGTATTGGTGGGTGGTTGGTGGGTGGGGGTTTTTTCCCATCCTTGGGTTTTCGCTCCCGTTCGGTTTGCCGGTTGATTAACCCCAGAGCAAAGCGCCAATCTCATTTTTCGTCCAACGGGTTTTAAGTGGGGCAGGTTTTCACGTGGCATCTGGCTACTTCTTCACGTGCAAAAGCCAAAAACACATCGATGATGGTTGATTCTCCCGGTTTTTCATTTTGCAATTGTAAATTCTTTTTATCTATTCCCTCCCTTTAGAATCCAATGCTTCTTCTGTCTCTCGTGTGTTCACGGTGCCAAGGTTTCGCGCAATCTCCCTGTTATTATTTGGTGTGTATGTATCTATTTGTCTTTTGAGATTCGTTGCAATTTGCATTGTACGGCTGTTTTCTTTTCTCTTCTTTTGTTTTCTTGTTGATTACTGGGGTAGTTGTTTTTGCTGTTGTTGGGCGAGCTCCCGGAGAAAGGGGCTCCGGCGTATATATCTCTTTTAGAACTTTTTCCAGTTCTGATCAAGTCAGTCGAATATTTTTTTTCCTTCTTCTCCCTTTTTTTTTTCTTCTTTTCTTTTCTTTTCTTTTTTTTTTTTTTTTCGGTTCTCAACCTGCCTATCTGGCTTTGGTGGGTTTAATATTGGTGCTTCTTTGCTTCTGCTAAATCCCCCCCCCCCCTAATGCAACTTGGCCCAAAGTTGATAATGCTCACTGCGTGTAATGGTAATTTCTACGAGTGTGGAGGATGGATCGAACGATGAACAAGAGAGGGGTTCCTCGCGTATCGAGTAGAAGTGATTAGGATTTGCTCATTTTGCATCGACGTTACAATAAATAAAGCCTTATACTATTCTATGTACATACATTGTCATGTTGTTGCAGAATGGAAGGAACATCTGCTCTTTTTGCTACGAATTTACATCGTAGATTTTCTCTAAAGTGTTGGTTGGAAAGGGGGCCGACAATTGTGTTTGAAGACTTTTTTTGGGCAAAGGAGTGGGGGGGGGGGGGGGGGGTTGGAGGGAAGATCATGATCTTACAGGGTCTATTTTCCCACCCTCACCCTCTACGTGCCTATATAGGTGGGGGGTAGGTAGTAAGGAGGGTATATGCCTATCTGCCTGCGAACACCGATGAAACCGAATGTGTGAAAAATAGGCCCAATTAGTGCCATATAAACTGTATAGCATTAGAATTTCAAAAGAAGAGAGACACAAAGACATGCATGCATCTGTGAGATATTTTACTAGGATTGGATCAACTGTCTAGATAGGTTATAGCGTTTACTTTTCTTATATACGGAATACGGATTCGAGAGGAGGAAACCAGGTAGATTGCCACTATCGTCATTTAACATTTGTGTTTAAAACCTTGGTGTTCCAATTGTCCAACAGGCATTTGCCTTCTTTTTCTTTTGGAGAGATCGGGGGTTAGACGTGGTTTTAAAAAGTCGGAGCGGGAGTTGGGAAATGAAAAAAATAAAATAAAATAAAATAACAAGAAATCAGAAAAAAATAAAATGAACCAAGCAAGGAACAGCATGAATCTATCTTAGGAGCTCGCTTCTCATTTACCATATCCTCTTTCCATTTTCCAGCACAAAGGCCAATAACCAATAACGTTAACCAACAATGCACCACCCTTCTTCCCAGCCTATAGTTTTAAGAAGAAGCAGCATCGCCATCCAATGGTTCCGAAATCTTCTCCTCCACCTCCGGTGCAACAGAAGTTTGCTCTTCCCCTTCATCGGCTGCGGAAATAGTTTTTTGTGCGGCAGGCTCAGACACAACCAACGGCGTATCAACGTGCGGCTCAATCTCCGCCTCGACAGGCGTATCTAAATCATCGTGACTCGACATAGTCGTAGGGACCTGTACATTCCGCGGCGAAGATGACGATAACGTCGAGTCGCGAGCAGCAGCTGCAGCCGAGGATTCATCGTGATCAACTGCAGCGGGTTTTGAAGTCGTCTCCGTTGACAAATCGTACGCCCCAGGAGGTTGGGGGATAGTCGCGTCTTGGGAAAGGTCGCAGGGTGAACTTTCAGCACGCTCCGCGGCGGGGAACTTGGATAGCTGCTTCAGGTATATCCGGGGACGGTGACTTGGACTTAGAAATACTGGGGCAAGCGTTGATAACCACGAGAACCCCATCTCTGCCAATCTGCCAGACATCCCAGGCGCCTACGGACCGAATCTCAGGCACGGCGGACTCTTTGGCGGGTTCTGAAGCAGATCCAGCGGCAACTGCAGGCTTTCTTCTGGCTGGCCCTCGCGCTCGACCCTTCCGTGCATCGCTTAGCGGCGCTTTTTTCAACGACGACTCTTCAGGTTCTGCCTTCTTTTCTAGAGGCTTGGGCCCCAACTTCAATCGACCTTCAAGATCTGCGAGAAATCCACCCTTCAGAGCAGCGATCTTTGATCCCCCGGGACGAGAAGGGATGGGAGGTTTAGGTTTCGTAGCAGGCAGGGGTGTAGGTTCAGCTGAGCTTGCAGAGCTTGTTTTAGGCAGGCTCTCTTCAGAGTTGTGCGATGCTGGTCTTGCTAGTCGTGCGGGATGGTGGGGCTTGGGTTTCGGACGGTTGGGGACTGCAGGTGGTTTTCTGAGCTCGGTTGGACTTGTGCTTTTCGCTTCGACGGGACTTACGTTTGTTGATTTTGAGGGACGAGCTGGAATAGTCGGGAATGTGGGCTTCACTGAGTGTTGGGGAGACGTAGGTGTAGTTTCCTCCTCTTCAGGAATATGCTGAACAGTCGTTACGAGTTGATGGCTGTCAGGAGCATCTTCCCATATATCATTACTTGGAAATCGCTGCTTGGAGTCTGGTCTGGGAGGCTTTTCATCTTCCAGATGGCTCTGGAACTCTTTGGATGGAGAGCTGGGTCCTATCTGTAAAGTCTGCTGTTCTGATGATGGCTCTGATTGGCACTTGTCTTCAGCACCGTTTAGTTCGATTGGTATATCAGGCGTTGTGACAGTAGCTTCTAATTGTAAGCTATCAGGACTGTCTTCCCAAATATCTTTACTTGGGAACCTATGTTGTTCAGGACGACGCTTAAATCGGTCTGTAGACGTTATTTTAGTCACGTCATCATCTTCTGGGAACAGAGGTTCAAGTTCTTGAACGTCTTCAAGTGCCGTTTTAATTTCCTCACGTTCCTCACCGCGGGAGTTGAGCCTTGCCGAGTTCAGTCCCGCACCGTGCATATTGACGGGCCGGCTACTCGGGCGCATATGGGAGGCACTGTGCGTTCGACTGGGTGGTTCGGGCTCAAGAACGGGAGAGACTGCAGGTTGCATATGCTCAATACCTGGATCAATCTCATCGGACGCGAGAACGGGAGCCTCATCAGGACTGCCTTCACCCCGGCCAGGCTCTTCCAATGACTGCAGATTATGTGGCTTATGATCCTCTGGTGCGGGGGCAAATCCATCAGGGTGATGTTGGTGATGAAGTGGCTCGTCGATGTGGATTACCTCCTCTTTCTCAAGAGTGTCCACTGTTGAAACATGATGCTCAGTATCCAATGCACCAAGAACAACAGATTTCTTCCGGGGAGATTCTATGAAACTTTGCGACTTAATATACTCACCCTTAGCTAAGCTGGAACCAGTATGTGGAGAAGCAAGCCGAGAAGCAAGTTCATCGGTCGCAATGTATCCTACTTCTTCTTCCGGAGTGCCCACAACATTTGCGTGAGTTGCTATGAGGGGTTAGAATGTCTTTTCACCTATTTGTTAAATTTACGTATACTCACCTAGGCCTAGACCTCTATTTGCAGAAGTTCTAACCAATGTATTTAAATCATTGCTGCTCATGGCCCATTCCGGTCGCTGGTTCCCTAGACCAGGTCCATACTGACCCTGCTCCTCCCGTGCAAATTCGTCAGGGTGACTGTCATACCATGCTTGTTCAAATTTGTCATTCGGTTGAACTCCGTGACCATGGAGACCATAACTGCCAGGCGGAAGTGAACCTTCTCGACCACTTTTAGTTCGTTGGTGTTGACGTCCAGATCGCTGCCAAACATCACGGGCAACATCACCAAATGGAGCTGGTGAAGGGGCCTGTACATCGCCCGCGTTGGGGTCCATAGGCACCCTCTGGCCAATTTCCGGAATACCTCCTTCGTCGGCAAGGTGTAATGGCGACCGATGATTGGTCGACGCAGGAGAAGATCCGCGACGAGAGTCGTTGTTAGTCAGTGAATTCCTGGATCTAGAGTGGTCTGTCTCATCGTGGCCAGGTGATACGGCTTTTCCGAAGCCCGCAGCGGCAGCCTGATGCAAGGCGGTTCTGGTGACAACTGCCACCTGAGCTTTGACGGTGGAAGTCGGCAATGAGGGCCTGGGAGCGTGAATATGTAGATCCTGGTGCACATTCCGCGTCTCCACAGGCTGCTCTTGTCTTTGTCCCTGGTCATCCCAACTGGCATTCTGGTATAGCAAACTCTCATATTCCTCTCCTTCTTGCCCAACTGATGGTAGACTAACGCTAGGGGGACGAGCGGGAGTTTGCGATCTCGAGGCATCCTTTGAGCGCGAGCGTGCTGGACCCAGCCCCGTTGGCAATTCGTTCAGCGGTGACGGAGCATAGCTATCGCGGCTAGGAGAAGCAGGGCAATCAACGCGGCGACTGGTTGGACGGGGTGGAACTTTTGGCATCTCGGGGTTTCGAGATGAGGGATTAGGAGAACGGGATGGCCGAGGAGGAACCGTGGGAAACGTATTTGCTGACATTTTCCTTAATTGACTGTTAGGAAATAATGGATGGTCAGGAAAATGAGAGGAAACTGATAGTTCGATTAGTCTCTGCCAGGATCTTGGGAACCAATTTTAGCAAGGACTGAAAAACTGCTCGCTCTTCCACGGAATGTATTGAACTGCGAAAGGTCAAAGGGGAACGGATCATTCAAACATCCATGCTCAACTGAAAAATCTTTCCTTTGGATGTAATATTGTATCTTGTTTTCTTTTCTTCATTTTGTACTTCCATTTGCTTCTTCTTCCTCTTCTGTGTGCAATTTCACTCTGTAGGGTTTTCTGTTTCTCCTTGTTCCTCCCTCAACCGGTTTGACTGATCTCTCTTTATTTCTATCATTTTCAATAGGAAGCCATAGTTATAGAGCAATGAGTAACGCAGTCACACGGAGGCAGAGAGAGAAGGTGGTTTAAAAACTGAATATAGTTAAAGGATCAACTGAGGCTGGGGGAAGCAACATAGCAGACAAACATCAATGGGGGCGAATGCACCTCCGTTTGGGAACAGATTAGCAACGGGGGAGAGCAATCGCACTGGGGAGACAAAGGCAAGGAAAAGGAAATTGGCAGGGCATAAGATAGAAGGGATTTTCTTTGCGTATTTGAAATATGCGATCCTATAGTGGAAGCCGACCTTTCTAAGGGGAGGGGAGGGAGCTAACAACGACGAGCTGCTTTGACTCTTCAGTAAAAAGGCATTACGTGCATATCTTGCTTACCCTGTTAGTATGTATGTGAAAGATCGTCTTCCCTTTTCGGTACGGGAATAAACGAAATCTTGTTTTTCTTGAGGGGGAATAAGTATGCGTGTCTGGAGAACTCATATAAGTTCACAATGTCTTGAGCAGTGAACGGAGTCGGAAGGAATATATTCAGTTGTTAATTGACACGAGCTGCGGGTTCCACCGGACTTGTGAATGTTCAAAGAAAATGTCTCTTCACTTCAATATCGGTATGAAAATACTACAATTGAAATTGGAAATGTAGATGAAGACTGTGGTTGAGGGATTGGGTGTTGTAGACTCACAAGTGAAGTTGAATTCAAGGATGAGGTTGCGTCAACCCGACTTTTAAGCAGCGTTAGTTTCCTTTACTACCACGTCCGGACCCTTGTTTGCCACCCCCCCACATTTCCCACGAACCTATGACGTTGCACCTTTAGTCATGGGGTGGATTGCGCAAGGCCGGACCTAGGCTCATTCCTTGTAACTAATGAGTATTCCGGGCCGTGGGTAAAGGGTTGTCGGGTCGTCGCATTTACTAGCAGGTCACGGGATATAGGCGCTGAGATGAAACGGACTGTTGCAGCTTGGATATATCGATTACCTTGGATTTAGGTGCGTCATTGGGGAAGTTTTTGAGGGATTTATGAATAGTTCGAAACGCTTGGTTACTAGTTATTCTCTTTTTCTCAATTCGTGGAATAATAATAAGAATACAGAGCAAGAATTTATGACAATTTGATGACTAAATCTACATTAGCTAGTTAACGTTAACTAACTAGCTAACTATGCCGGTTCAAATCCTCGAAGATGCAGTGACAATAACTATATCAAGAACACAACATATCAGGAATACCTGGCATAACTTACTAGTAAGTTACTTGACCAGGATGTTGATACATGCTTGGTGGCAGATCTAGGAACCAGAATCTTAAGAGCAAGACCAACCTTCACCTAACATCTCAGCAAAGTAACCGAAAAATATATTGCGCGGATTCTCCCTGCTCAGATCATGAAATACGTAATTAGATTAGGGTACTTTTATCCTGTATTGCATTTGTGAGAAGAGAGGAGTATGGAGTAGTTATGAGGACATTTGTATGTTATGGTTACTCCCCAATTGACTCCTACCTTACAGGCTGCTGGCAGTGGAGCAAGCATCGGCACATTTCATGTACTTGCAATTACAACTCTTTTCCATGCTTCTTGAAGATGATGTATTCAGGACACAAGAATACATAACAGAGACTGAATAAGGTAATCTTTTAAACATGAAAAAGGTCATTAATACTTTAAATTTTTGATCCGTAGTTACTCATTAGAAAATAAAGGAAAATAACAAAGGAAATGGGTGACCCATCTAATAAAGAAACACAGGAACCAGGCATTTTTCCTTTTAAACTAGGGGTTGGACACAAAAGAACAGATGCGAGGGGAAGGGGGTTAAAAGAACATGAAAAAGCAACCAACTAAGTCCCAGTCGTCACATTTTCGCCCTTTGCACATATGCTTTCATTCAGGCGATTGATGATTAGAAAAAGAAAAAAAAACGCCCCTCCCTTTTTCCCATCAGGTTACCCGGTCATGCATTGTGCCCTTACTTGCTCCAAGCATTTGTCTTTTTAAGGGAGGAGAAAGGTGTGGTTGTCAGGTTTATTTCTTGGTGGCCTTCTGGGCAGCCTTGGTAACCTTACCGCCAGCCTTGTCAGACTTGACGACGGACTTGATGACACCGACAGCAACCTATAGAGAATAGAGTTATTAGCAAAAGAGTGGCAGAAAGTATTGACCGGTGGAGGTTCGGAAGGAAAGTTAGACTTACAGTTCTTCTCATGTCACGGACAGCGAAACGTCCAAGTGGGGGGTACTCAGTGAAAGCCTCAACGCACATGGGCTTGGAAGGAATCATCTTGACGATAGCAGCATCACCGGACTTGATGAACTTGGGGTTGTTCTCAACAGACTTTCCGGTTCGTCGATCAATCTTCTCAAGGAGCTCAGCGAATTTGCAGGCAATGTGGGCAGTATGGCAGTCGAGGACTGGGGCATAACCAGCGCCAACCTGACCAGGGTGGTTGAGGACGATGACCTGGGCATTGAAGGAATCGCAGCCCTTTGGGGGATCATTCTTAGAGTCACCGGCAACGTTACCACGGCGGACTTCTTTGACGGAAACATTCTTGACGTTGAAGCCGACGTTGTCACCGGGGTTACCGGCGGTAAGCTGCTGGTGGTGCATTTCGACGGACTTGACTTCAGTGGTGACGTTGGCGGGAGCGAAGGTCACGACCATACCGGGCTTGATGACTCCAGTCTCAACACGTCCGACAGGAACAGTGCCAATACCGGAGATCTTGTAGACATCCTGGAGGGGAAGACGGAGAGGTTTATCGGTAGGACGGGTGGGGGGCTCAATGGCGTCGATGGCCTCAAGAAGGGTCTTGCCAGAGTACTTGCCCTGAGCAGTCTCCTTGGACCAGCCCTTGTACCATGGGCAGTTGGCAGAGGGCTCGATCATGTTGTCACCCTCGAAACCAGAAATGGGAACGAAAGGAACAGTCTTGGGGTTATATCCGACCTTCTTAATGAAATTGGTGACTTCCTTGATAATTTCATTGAATCGGGTCTCGGACCACTTAGTGGTATCCATCTTGTTGATGGCGACGATAAGCTGCTTCACTCCTAGAGTGAAAGCGAGCAGAGCATGCTCACGGGTCTGACCATCCTTGGAGATACCAGCCTCGAACTCACCAGTACCGGCAGCAATGATGAGAATAGCACAATCAGCCTGGGAAGTACCAGTGATCATGTTCTTGATGAAATCACGATGGCCAGGGGCGTCTTTAAATGGAACATGTTAGAAAATAGACATACATGACGAGGTACGAGAAGGATAATAAGGAGACTCACCAATGACAGTGACATTGTACTTGGGGGTCTCGAATTTCCAGAGAGCAATGTCGATGGTGATACCACGTTCACGCTCAGCCTTCAGTTTGTCAAGAACCCACGCATACTTGAAGGATTTCTTGCCCAACTCTTCAGCTTCCTGTAATCAAATGGTTAGCAAATGGGCAACAGACCAAAAATAAATAATTCAAAGCTATGTAAACATTTCACAACATTAAAAAGAGTATTAAAGGCATAGCAGCAGGCCAATAAGGTGGTTCGTGGGTGGTTATGCACCCTTATAGTCCTGGCCAGAGGGGCAGTTTTCTTGGGTGTTGTACGGACATCACAAAAGCCCCGCTAAGACTATGCCACACAACCACCAAAATTTACCCCACCACCAAAAAAAGGCCGAGTCACCACACTAGTGAGAATCTCACCGCAACAAGAGTGGTAACAGAACAATGGTGGAAACCAAATTAATATTTTTTGCTTCTAAGTATTATGGATTTCTTACCTTCTCGAACTTCTCAATGGTACGGCTGTCAATACCACCGCACTTGTAGATCAAATGACCTATTAGAGACAAGTTATGTTAGTATGCGTTTCGCCAGAAGGTGTAGCGCGAGGCTCGAGAGATTATCGAGTAAGGTGCTTACCAGTGGTAGTGGATTTGCCGGAATCGACGTGGCCGATAACGACCAGGTTAATGTGAGTCTTTTCTTCCTTACTGCAGAGCAGAAGATAGGTGCCAGTTAGTCAACTGTAGACTTGCATATGAGAGAGAAGATGGGAAAGATGGATGATTTTACCCCATTGTGAAGGTATTTGGATGAGTCAAAGGAGTTGGAAAGGGTTGATTTCTTGTAGTTCTTAGGAAGAGACTAGAAGAGATCAGGAGAACGCTCAGATACTACGGCCAGAAATGCGTAGAGGTGCTGATGTTCACTGAAGGTTAGTTAGATGAAAAATGAGCGAGAGAGATATGGTAGAGCAAGAGACGGAAATTACGAGAATTAGGACGATGAGTGCAAGGGAAATTTGCAAGAGGGTGATAGTAGAATTTGAGCGGAGGGACAGATACGTGTAAGGGGATAGAAATGGATATGATGGTGGACAAGGGATACTTACTGAAGCAGACGGGGAAGAGAAAGGAGAAAGAAAAAAGGATTTTTGTGCGAGAAGAGGGGGTTTTTGTACGGTTTCAGTGGAAAGAGTCAAGGAGGCGAGTCGCGCTAGGCCCCTTCCGGATGTCACGTGGTGCCCAAACGACGAGGATTCAGCCTCTCCCCCACCCAACCTCTGCGTACTCCCGCTTTTCATTTTCATATGGACTTTATAGTTAACGAAAAAAATTCAGTCCGCTGGTATGTAGTGATGTACCATGGCAAAGGCCCCTCCCCTGGCTTCCGAGTTATCTACCTACATTATCCCAAGTTTATTATGTTGTTTGTTCTCTCGTCTCTTGCCTTATTTTTTCATGAATCTCGCCCCATGGCCGTTTGTTGAGGGAGCATTGGGGCGAAAGCAATTGCACCCTGGCGCATCCAGGGTTTGGCAATGCGCTGGCATGAAAAAATAAGCGGTACCTCATTTTCTCTCTCCCTCCCTGCTACCATCAATCATGCTCGACTACTTCATTAACTATAATATTCCAACTACTGTTGTTTCATGCAAGGGGCTGAACTTCTAAAGCGACCTCTTTACATTTGACTGAATACTCTTTCCCACGGTTCTCAGTCATCAGTGATACATGTAACCGATTAGTTATGTTACTACATTGAAGATATTTTTCCGCGGACAGATCTTATAATAATATTTGTTGATATGTATAAAGTATGGCTCTCTATGTAGAAGCAATGCTTATAGAAATAAAAATAGCAATATAAAAACAGAGAAAGACTCAATAAAAAGAAAACTCCTCCGTCAGTCTGTGCCCTTGGTCCGATCTCAAATTCCTCTTGAGAAAGTCCCCATGAAAAGAGTACACTCTAAGCTATGCGCCTGATACATCACACAACAGAAGACCAACAGCTCCTCAAAATCGAAACAAGCAGCTAACGCAGCAAGCGCTGTCATGTAGGTCTATCTCTAATTTTCTCTCCATCGAGCCCCACACGTAGTGCACTGTAATTATTGCAAACTCAGTATTGAATGCTTCAATCCCAAAAAGCTAAGGTGGGGTTTGGAATGACAAGGGTAAACGGCAGTCCATACCTTTAAAAACGTGGTCATCGGCTCATCTGCACTTCGTATCTGCAGCTGATAGAAAAATGCCCGGTCACCATCGCAGCCTTCAGCGGGGCATTGTGCTGTTATATCATATGACGAACAATAATCAGTATACACATGTACTCAGCAGGTATTAAGGGGAATCCTAGAAGATAAATATCCCGGAGAATGATATATGCTTGGGTTGAAGGGAATCGCAGCAGAATATACTGCAGCGGTGGAAGGCTCACTTCCTATGCTATCAGCATTCTTCCACTCGTCTTTTCCTCCCAGCACATCCGCAACCTCCTTCCGCTTCATTTCTGTTCGTTCATAGTACGTCCGATCGAGAATGTACTGGTACGGGCAGGTGCGGCATTCGAATCTATTCACGCCCAGAGGATAGCGGGAAGTGGGCTCTGCGCGGGAAATGGTGAGGGCATTGCTGCAGTTTGGGCAAACTGATATATATATATATATATATATATATACGGACCCGGTCAGGAACATCGTTGCGAGTCATTAGACAAAGATGAAATACACTAAAGAATGGAACGCACAGGTCAAGGGCATTTTTATATTTGCCAGGAGTTATGCCCTGTTATTTCCAGGAAAGAAATCAACGTCAGCCCAGCTACATATATATATGAGTAGATAGCAGAACCATATCTAAACTGAGCAAATCCCAAAAAACGAAATCCGTGGGCCCATTGCATTCTGTCGTCATCATCAAGAGAAGACATCGAGCGAGTTGAAATGTTCCGCGCGGCTATCTCGGCTATAAAAATGAATTGAACAGGCGCGACATATTTTACTACGCGGGAGCGGAATATCTTTGTTCCTGCGGATTGGATGGCGTAGTCCATTGATATGTTATCTAAATATCTAAACAACATGACAAAAAAATAAAATAAAATAAAGACTACAGCATATATGAAAAATCTCTCTTTAGCTGGTCTGGGAATGCCAGGATAACACTCATTCTGGTGGCTCTGGTTACTGCTGCGTATAACACTCTCTTAGCTGATTTTGTCCATCCTAATCATTTACTGCTCCCCGCCCTGTTCTCATCCCCGCCTCTTAGCCTTCAAAGCTGAAGGCTTCATTGTAAGTGTTTACCCATTGTTTGACTTGAATTGTACCCTATTTAGCTCATTGCTAATCTGACAGGAATTTTAGTCATTTCCTTCAAGTAGTTACGAATCTCACAGATTAGGCCTGCTTTGAGCTCAGACACCCCTCTCTTGACAAACACTGAGTGTGCAGCAACAGACTGATATCATACACACACGAGTCATGGCAAACAACAAAGAAGCTGGTGATGAGGTATGCCAATCCTATATTGCCTTCATCATACCAAAATTAATCAAGCCAACATAACCTGCTTTCTGGAAACTAGGGTGCCAGTCCTGCAGAGAGAGTTTCCGCTGCCTGCCGAGAAGATAACGTAGAAGCTCTAGAGGAAGTCCTGACAGATATGGAAAACGCAAAGAAAACAAATACTGAAATTGCCGAATTCTTCAATGCCGTTACGGACCCTCTGGGAAATCATGCCCTCCATATCTGTGCAATGCATGGCAGTTGTGAGTAGTTATTTTTTTCTTCCCATCTTCATTATTATTTCATCAACCATACTTCATATATATACCCCGTATATTCTCAACAAACTTACCTAACCACCCCCCCCCCCCCCCCCTCCCTCCACTGCACCCTAAACAGACCACGCAGCAGACTTCCTCTTCGACATCGAATTCTTCGAATGTGACCCCAAAACCCGACTCGACAAAGAAACACCCCTCCACCTCGCCGCTCGCTACGCAAGCGATAAAAGCCGATACAATTCCACCACCGACGCCATCACGATGATAAAGATGATGTGCGAAGCGGGCTGTGACCCCCGTGTCCCGAATAAGCGCGGCGACACCCCCTCACGCTTACCGGATATGGTGCCCGAAGAGGTGCGCAAGGAACTGAGGCGGGCGGAATATCTGCTTAATGAGGGACTGGCGGCGCAGCATGATGCGGGTGATGGCGGTGAAGGTGAGGAGGGGGAGGGGGAGGGGGAGGGCGAAAATAGTGCGAGTGATTCTGAATGAGGCAGTGTGGAGGGAAGGGATGGGGAAGTTTAGCTGGGGAATGCCCTCGGCTGGCTTTGTTCTCTATTTTAGCATATGGAAAGCGGGATGGGCGGCGTTGTGTGGAAGGATTGATTATCTGTTTACGAACTCCGTTATTGTTGTTCTTTTCATTTCTTTTTAAAACTGTCTTCCTCCATCTACCTTGTTTTTCTATCCTAGAACAATCACGCATTTGCAGTTATCAGAGAAAGAAAATAAACGGGAAGGAAATCGCTTTAAGCATGTGTACATCCTTTGCTGGTATCTCCATTTATATATATTTCCCCCTTTTTCTTTTA
>NW_011371358.1:2286879-2298559 GCF_000150735.1 Paracoccidioides brasiliensis
TGCTGGTATCTCCATTTATATATATTTCCCCCTTTTTCTTTTAGACCCCTCTGTATATTTGGTTGCTTTCAGCACGACATATTCTATCTAGTTTCCCTTATTCTTTTCCTGGATTCAATTATTCTTCGAAGTATTTAGTTTTCACCTCGGCCCCCTTATGTTTTCTTCTTTGGTTTGCATCCCAGAACGAACCCACCCACGCATCAACACGCTCATGGAGCCCTGTCTATAGAGCTAGAGCTACCCTACATATATGGAATAGAGGATTTGTGAAGAACAGGTTTAGGCACAACCCAATATCTGGATAGTTATCTTCTACCAGGTTTCGTCACCCCTTACCAATTTCTGCTTCTCCCCAACCCCTCGGCCAGTGGAAAAAACCCCTCTAGTTCACCACTCAGATTGCGCTTTGTAGTCTAATGGGGTGGCTAGAATAAAGGAAAAGAGAAATGGTGGATCACGTTAATTAAAGGATGACATACGCCCAAGGTTGTATCATATAACACCAAGTCAGACTCCCAAAGAAAAAGAAAAGGGGGATATAAAAACAATCATCCGTGTAGAAGAACGGTCGGAAAAAGGAAGCGAGGAAAAGAGACGTAAGATATTGAAACACGACAAACCCATCATCACCGCTCATCACCGTCGTCATCATCGTCATCACCATCACCACCATCATCACCATCCTCCTCCCTCCTCTCAGAACGCACCGGCTCCCCAATCCCCAAACTTCTCTTCAACCTCCTCTCAAAAGCCTCTACCTCCCCCTGCGTCTTAGCCGCACACTCATTCCCATCCCCATCCCCATTTCCACTTCTATTACCAAACCCATAAACCTCCCTTATCAGCCCCGACACGCCAGCAACGCCCACCTCGACCTTGCCTCTAGGCCCAACAAGATACTCCACAACCTCCTCCACACCATCCATCTCGCGATTTCGTACAATATAGCCCTCCTTGCACAGGCGTGCTAGCAGTCTATCCGTCCTTTCAATGGGGGTGAAATTATCCGCATTAACGCGACGCAGGAGGCGATCCAGTTTCTGCTCTCGTATTGAGCCGCCAGAGAGCAAGATGGTGGATATAATGAAGGTGTAGATGGCGGTGTAGGTGCTTTCGGTGATGGAGGAAGGGGCCTTGGCTGGGGGGAGAATTGTCGGAGTGCGGAAGGCGGGTGGGAGAGTGGTTATGACGGTCCAGGTTTTTGAGGTTGTGGAAAGTCGTTCGGTGCGTTGGGCAGCTGTTTTGAGTTGGGAATAGTTAGCCAAAGAATTAAATTATTAGAAGTAAAGATGGACAACAAGGGAGGGGGATTTGAATACACACCTCTCCTCTGACTAATTGTCACCTTCTCCCTCAAGGGCTGCTCAACCATCTGCATGCCAAATTTCTCCCTCAACTCCTTCTGCGCACCTTCAAAGACGTTTCTAAACTGTCGGGCCCCTTGCTCACCGAGCACTTTATCTCTGATATCAGTCCGCCGGATCACCTGTCGGGAATACTCGCTTGCCAGCGCAAGTCGCACGAGCTTCTTGACCATGATATCTATGGCTCTGTTGGCATGGGTAGAGAGTTCGGGGGCGGACCCGTCATCTTCTGAAGCAGCTGAGTCGAAATCAGAGGGTTGGCGCCGTTGTCGTTTTGCTCGACTGCGGTATTGGGAGGTGGAAGAGAAAGAGGCGTCGGAAGAGTCATTATTATCGACTCCATCGTCATCGAGTTCTTCAACGGGCTGGGTAAGAGGTTAATAGGATGGTTAGGTAGGTACCTTTTGTTTTGTGCAACTTGAGCTTGATGAGGGGATTGAGAAAGGAGGGAACATTCGACCTACAGCGCGACGGCGGCCGCACACCACGGGCATATTGAGGGATCAACTTAGGATATCTTGAAATGTTTTTCAGTGGCTTTATATATTATTGGAGAAATTGGCTGCTTGCTCAGTTAGGGTAATGTTACCCCGTTTCTTGAGCATCCCTAGCATAACGCGTTGACTGGCATTGAGTTGTCTCGCAAGCAACAAACTAGATAAGTTTAATCTCTATTTTAATCTTTTATACTGCTTATCTGTACAGTGATGTAGTAGGATAATTTCCTGTTGTATTCCAAGCAGGCAAGCATCATTGGTCTAGTGGTAGAATTCATCGTTGCCATCCACCGCTGTGTCAAACGGCGTTCGGATTCGATGAGGCCCGTGTTCGATTCACGGATGATGCATTAAAATTGTATTTTTCTCATTCCCATTTCTCTCTCACCTTTTCTTCCCTCTTTCACCTACCACTCCACTCCCTAATTTTGGGTATTATTTTGTCGAGAACAATTGCGGTAGGTGTCTTTTTTCTAAGGGATATAATTATACAAAAGTCCACTATCCGGGGCCACATTGCCGGATACTGAGTTCACGTATATATGAACCTGGTTATCCTAGACAACGGTAACTAACCATGTACGTCGACATATATATTTGTTATATCTTGATATCTATCAGACAAGACCTCCGGGAAACTTGCTGTGGAGGCGTTCACGGACTAAACACGATAGGGAAACGATATCAGCTACTTCAACCGGAACCTCAATATGCAGATATCATCCATATGCTCTGCCAGCTGCCAGATGTGTAGTTTGGCAGGATAACAATCTGCAACATCCCTTCCGTCTGCTCAAATATAATAAAATCTTTCCATGCTCTAACTACCTATCCGCTTAGCTAATTTCCAACCTACGCCACAGAGAATTAGCACAAGATGAATCGAGAGTCATTTACCCTCTTCAATGCTCCGTTTCAACGGAGCAGCCTGGTTCAATAAATCCCCACCTTCAAAAACAATCCACAACTCCTAGCGACGGGACAACACCACACCGACCACCACAGTCGAAGTGCAATTGGCGTGATCAAATGACCAAAGAAACATGGCTAAGATATCATATGTTACGGACGGACCCGCGTTATCGTAACGCATATAACTACGGAGTATGCAGGTCCTCTTCTGATATTCCAATAATAGCAATTGCATTTCAGCCATTTGATAATGTGGTTGTTCTAGCCTCGCTGAATGTCAAGATCATGACCTCAGCATTGGTATCTCAATCAGAGATAAGGGAAATCAAGGATATCTGCGCGTTACTGCTCAAGTCAAAGATACTAACTAGCTTAAAACGCCTGCGGTCATTTCCCCAAATTTCGTCTTTGACATCCCGCATCATCGGTGGGTGTTCTCTCTGACCTCGCCCTGAGAGACGCATGCATGGCTTCAACCTCCTGATGCCGGGACGAACGGCGATCTACGCTTGAACAACTTTAAGTTTGATGGAAGAAACCTTAGACCCACAAGCTTTTCACCAGCCAGCCACGGCATTGGTTGAGTCTTTATCGCATAGTCCTCGGCAGCAAGCCACCGGAGAATGTTTAGAGGAAGCTAACCTTTTTTTTTTTTCGGCGGATTGCGTAAGATATTTGAAGTGAAAAGATAACTAATCCAGACTGTATGACACCGTGCCATAAAAATTTTGCACGTTTGCAAAAAAGTAATAGACGAGAGGGGGAAAAAAAGGCAAGAAAAAAAAAAAATTTGCCAGACAGATCCCACTCGAAATTAATATGTATGACATGGCAACCAGTGGCTTTTGACTGTGACGATCTCTCGGAGAAAGATAATAACCAGATGCGGGGGGCTGCTTAGATACCTGCAGCAGCGCTCGTTTGCTTTTCCCTCCCTCTCTGTCCTCTTCGACGCGAAGTAGTCGTTCCATTCTTTTTTTCCTCTCATTTTTATCTGTTCCCTTTTCCGGTGAACAACTCGTCGAGGAGCGTGCATTTTAACCCGCTTTGCCTCCGGCGCTGCCGTTTCACAATGAAGAATTGGCCCTCCGCCATCAACCGTGCCGTAGCAGAGAGCTTTGTCGGCCGCCGCTTCAGGTTGGAAGGGTCTGGTCATGTAAGCAAGAAAGCACACGAAGACGGTGGAAATTGGAAGAGAACAAGGGAAATGAAGAATCCAGGCTGACCATCTCCTAGCGATATGAGCGGAAAGGAACCCGTTTCCTAACTGAGGTCCGGGCGGGCCTCACCACCTTCTTTGCCATGGCCTACATTATATCTGTATGCAGCCCTCTAGTCTGGCTATTGGGCGTTATCCCCTGCTTGCTCTATCACCATTGTGGCGCTGCTGCAAAAAATAAGTAAAAAAAAAAAAAAAAAAAGGAAAAAAGGAAAACGGAAATCAAATAGTGAACTAAACCTTTGCCCATAAAGGTCAATTCCACCATCCTGACTGAATCCGGCGGAACCTGCGTCTGCCACGATCGCGCCAACAAATCATGCATTGGAAACATAGAATACGACCTCTGTCTGAATTCGCTCAGAAGAGATTTTATTACGGGCACTGCGGCAATGGCTGCCCTTTCGTCATTCTGCATGGGCCTGTTTGCCAACATGCCAATTGCGCTCGCTCCTGGAAGTACGCATTTCTCCTCTGTGAAAATGAAAAACCACTGGCGTTTGGTTGTAGATATATAATACTCTTGTTGACCTTGCTGCCCCGCTTACAGTGGGCTTGAATGCATACTTCACGTATACCGTCGTCGGACCTCGTGGCTCCGGCCCTGTTCCCTACCGGCTTGCTCTTACTGCGGTTTTTGTCGAGGGATTTGTCTTTGTGGGTCTGTCAGTATTTGGCATGCGCCAATGGCTTGCAAGGGCTATTCCCAGAGCGATTAAGCTTGCTTCAAGCGTTGGTATTGGATTGTATCTGTGTATGTTTTGGATCCCGATAATATTCTCCTCTGTCCCAGTCCTCCTCCTGTTGTGACTAACGATTTTGCCCTCTTTGTTCCGCTAGCTCTCATTGGATTAACCTACAGTGCTGGTATTGGAGCCATCACGGGTGGCATAGCCACTCCCACAACCCTTGCAGGATGTCTGGAAAGTGAAATGGTAAATGGTATTTGCCCCTCCGGAGCTCGAATGCGCAACCCAACGCTGTGGGTCGGTCTATTCTGCGGGGGTGTTCTCACCTGCATCCTCCTGATGTACCGTGTAAAGGGGGCTATCATCATCGGTATTCTCCTTGTGTCCATCATTTCCTGGCCCCGCTCGACGAATATCACCTACTTCCCCCACACGCCCAAGGGAGACGATTCGTTCGACTTCTTCAAGAAAGTGGTCACCTTCCACCCCATCGAAAAGGTTCTTGTAGCTCAGGACTGGGATTTGAGGAAAGCCGGCAGCCAATTCGGTCTAGCGCTTATAACCTTCCTTTATGTCGACATCCTCGACGCAACCGGCACCCTCTACTCCATGGCACGCTACTGCGGTGCAATTGACGAGAGAACACAGGATTTTGAAGGATCTGCCGTCGCCTACATTGTCGACGCATTGAGTATTTCCATCGGCTCCCTTATGGGCTTGTCCCCCGTGACGGCCTTTATTGAGTCAGGCGCGGGTATTGCCGAGGGCGGCGCCACGGGACTCACTAGCATGGTCACGGGCATCTGTTTCTTCATCGCGATCTTCTTTGCGCCTATATTCGCCGCCATCCCGCCTTGGGCGATAGGTTGCACGCTCGTCCTGGTCGGTTCCATGATGATCAAGGTCGCATCGGAAATCAACTGGTCATATATCGGTGACGCGGTGCCTGCGTTTATCACGCTGGCAGTCATGCCGTTCACGTACTCGATCGCGTATGGGCTCATAGGGGGCATCATGTCATATCTGCTGCTGAACACGGTGGCGTGGGTTATCGAGAAAGCATCAGGAGGCCGCATTGTGCCTCATAACAAGAATTTGAAAGAGCCGTGGACATGGAGGGTTTCTGGTGGGCTCCTGCCGGGGTGGATCGCTCGGCTGTTGCGAGGGTATTTTTCCCTTTTCCCCCCCTTTTTTATTATGTTTTTACTTTTCATCTCTGGTCTTGCTTTTCCTAATCTTCCCCACCTTTGTGTTGCTCCTCTCTCCCCCCACTATGACCCAACGATGGACTGACCGTCTCTTCTTCACATGAAAACAGGAGAAAGAGTTTCTGGCAAGAAGACGCCCTACACAGTGGTAATCCCAACTGCTCCTCAACTACCACAAGCAACGGAGCAGAAGCCGATGGATGTGCCGCGACAACTGGAGATAATAGTGCCATTGACATTGCGACGTCTGCGAGTAATAGCGGTGACTTACAAAAGGAGAAGTAGTGCGAAGCAGGCTTATCTTGATTTACGATCAGCTTGTGTACCGTTTGTTCCCTTTGGAACAATGGTGGGGGGATTGTATATAGATGTGATGAGGTTTGTTGCCAGTGCGGTATGGTATTGGCTTTAGGTGCGCCCGTTTTCGCCCGCTTGCGTGGAGAAATGGTAATAATTACTTATGCGATATGATATGCGGTGGAAGATATCTTGGTTTGTAGTTTTTCATCCAGTTTTTGTATATTGTGCTGTCCATGTACATTAAAGCCCTCTTCTTAGATAGTGTGTTATCAATTCATCCACTCTTGAATGGATGAAGTTTTAAACCAATTTAGCAAGAATAAAATTTTTGATTCCCCCTCTTTTCCTTAAGGACTCTGATTTCCCGGGAACTGTCCATACGAACAGACATGCGGTTTGCATTATCCGCGGTCTGGAGTTGACTACGTTATACGGATGCTCCCATTCCTATATTCCGTGTCTCCTAATTTCATTCCATTGTCTCTGAGCACAACATCCACAGGATATCCGTTCCCTTCTTATCAATGAATCCCTTTCAATGGCCCGATGCAACTAACTAATGACATCACATTTTCACCGGGGGCTCTGCGTCCAACGCCAACGTCATTTCTGGGTCCACTTGGGCCATCGCCCTCCTATACCCCTCTCTGCCCCCAATCCTCTGCAAGTAGCCCAAAATCCCTTTATATTCCTGCAAACTATATCGATACCAGTTCCTGAAAGTCGTTAGCGAAAACACAACAATGATATCCGCCGCCGTAAACTCTTCACCAGCCAACCATGTCGCCTCTTCGCCGCCTTCGTCCCTTTTCTTAAATCGATTGTCCAGCATCCTCAGCGCCCGCTGTCTTCTGCCGCTCCAGAGGGCTATCAGGGGATTGGAACCAAGAGTTTGGTTCTGGGTTTCGCTCCTGCTGTTGCTGTTGCCGCCGCCGCCGCCGCCGATACTGCTCATGATGGTCTCCACTGTCAAAAGCCGTCCCAACAACGGCTGAAAAGTCCCATTCGCCCAGTGGAACCAGTAGAGGAAGGTTGCGTAGTCTTTATGTGTTGAGGGTAGGAATAATCTCCCATTCCCATATTTATGGCTGATATACTCCACGCAGGCGCAGCTTTCAGCAAGGATTAGGGTTTGCGGTTCTGCATCACTACCACCGTCGTTGGTGGGAAGAGTATCTTGAATGACAGGAGCGGCACCGGAAGGGTGCAGCGCTTTATACTCGGGCGGAGCGAAGATTGGATCTCGCTTGTAAGTTTTCAGCTCATAGGGAATGTTTAGTTCTTCGCAGAGCCAGGGGATGCGTTCGGATTGGGAGGAGTGGAGGTGGTGGATTGTTAGGGGCATGGTTCTCTTTTCCTCTTATTTGCACTTGGAGGGATATACCCGGGTATTTATGAAATGAAACTGTTTTTAGAAGTATTATAGGCTTGGTGTAGGAGGCAGAGATCGTAGATGCTTAAGAAGTCTGTCTGAAAGTGGGGGGAGGGGGGGGAGCTGGAAGATGGATATCCAAAGAACAGTCAACTACCTGAATGAAGTTAGTTAAATATGCAGTACAACCGTCTATCCTTGACAGTTTCTTCATGTATAGATTCCTTTCAGCAGAAGTTTCCGCGGCTGGATCATTGGGCGGACAATACCAAAGTTGCTGCCCAAGGAGGAATCACAAGCAAGCCCTAAGAGTGTAAATCATCCCGAGAGGTATGAGATTGGTTGGAAGATTTCTCGAGTGAATTCCAATTCTACCCTCCCTGTTCTATGAAGAACTCTACCGCCTGGTCTTATCAAGCCCTCTCCCACAGAATCCACTGAGGAGCCACCAACTCTGCCCATTCAGTGGCCCTGTTCACGCAGCTCGCATCCGAACTTTGACAAGGGAGAATAAGCTCCTAGTTCTTTGCTGCAAACAAGTAGAAAACCCATCAACGAACTTTTTGACCTTCGCGGAAAGATTAGAGAGATATAAAGTTTTTTAAATTATTGACGACAACCATGGATAATTACTCGTGAGAAGTTCCTGCGGATTCTATAGTTGCTCAAAACGCAGACTTCACTGGTAGTATGAAATGACACATCGAATAGGTTTAGAGAAGACCTAATCAGTTCGAAAAAAGGGGCAAGGGAAACGGAAGGGGTAAAAGGGAATGGCAGGAGAAGAGAAGAGAGAGTTGAAGACTTTGAAAAGGAATTAAAAGCTACCAGCCCTAATCAAACTGAGGAGGGGAATCAGTAGTTCACAGTGGGAAATTGGGTGTGTGTGTGTGTAGGGGAGGAAGAGAGAAATATTAAATTAACTATCCTTTTTGCTAAGCATGACACAAGGGGGAAAATGCATAAGAAGAGAAGAAAGACATGCGAAAGAAGAGCCAGTGGTAAGAAAAATATGGAAAAAAAAGAAAAGGAAAGAAAAATGAAAACATGAAAAAGGCAGTCAAACCATGTCAGAAACCTGGACTCGAAGGAGGACTTTTCACTCTGTGCTCTGTAGAAAATGGAAAAGAGTGTGCCCAAAGGATGGCCAATCAAGGCTATAAAAGCTTAAAAAGAAAATGAAAACCCCCAATGGACAATCTCCTTTCAAGGCAAATTAACGACAAATAAATAAATAATATATCAATAAATCATTGGAGACTCCCACTAATTCAAACACTCGCTCGCCTGCCTAGGCATACCAAACCATGCTCTTCTCACAAATATACCTACCCCTATTCTCGTCACATCACAGTCCACTGTAATAGCTGTAGCAGTATTGCATCCATTTAACTCTCAAGGCGAAGTCTCACTAGTCACCCTTCTCTTAGGCTGCGGAGGCCTTCTCAAACTCTTGACTCGATTGATAAAGCCACTGCTACCACTAACAGCATGTCCAGAGGTCTTTGCATCCTCACCACCACCAATGCTCGAGCTCCATTCAGAAGTGATATTTTTTTCGCCCGGAATAACCTTAGGGCTACTCGATGATCGTTGCCTGGTTGCAGGGAGGCTATCTGCCAGGGCATCATCAGAAAGTAACTGAATCTTGGCGCCCTTCTTATCATACGCATCGTCATAGTCATGCTGTTGGGAAAATGGGCTCCTCTCGTTATACCGCTTGGAATTGGATGATCGGGGTGGGCTGGTTTGAGTATTGTTGTTGCCGCTGTCAGAGACAAATTCCGTTGAAGTAACGCGGGTGCCTTTTTCGCGATTGTTTATTCCACGGATTTTCTGTACTAGACTCTTCTTCCGCTGTATTCCTCCATTCTGCAAGGCCTGCGCCTCATTCTCACTCTGACGCCGCTGGATGGCAGCACGGCTTGCAGGAGCACCCTCGAGGAATGTACTGGTTCCCAAGCCCATACTTTCAGCCCCATGAATTGGCTCCAGTTTGGCTGTCGGGTCGAAGCTGTCACCTTGGCCAATTTTGCTACTGGACAGACCGGTGCTTGAATAATCTGCATATCCTTCAGCTCCTCGTCCGTGGAAGAGATTGAGATCGATATTGCTGTTATTAGGACCAGCCCCACCGATTGCCATGTTTCTCGAATCCTTTGCAAATGCCTTAATTGGAGCAGCTCGCGATCCTTTGCGGTTGCGATGAGGATTGCAGGCATCGAAAGGTCCATCATGGTGGAAGACTTAAAGCAGGACAAAAGATTTACACGTCAGTGGGAATAGTTAGTAAATTACAGCAGTCAGACCATACTTACGGCCAGTTCCATATATGCCGGTAACATCCAGCTTATCGATCACATCAAGTTTATGACCATTTGTTCTCCTGCTACGAGATTTGCCGTCCTTGTCCTTGTATTTAGCATCACGTTCTCGTTGTCTTCTTTCACGTCTTCGTCTTTCCTCTTCGGGATCGAGGGGCTTTGAAGGCAAGTCCATTACGGAGGACTCAGAGTTGCGTCGGGGCCGTCGATGGCTGCGAGTTTTCGAGGGTTCCTTTGGATCTGAGAAGATGTCCCCAGCAACAAAGCGAGTCTTTCCCTTGTTGCGTGACAGGAGTTCCTCTTTCGATGGTTGTCGATTGGGACGGCGAGTGGACTTATCGTCGGAGAGTCCCTTTGGGGGGATGTTTTCTCTTCGTGGTTGGGTTTGTGTTTCCCGTGAGTTGGATGGTTTGTCGAGGCAGAGGTTTTCCTACAAACACAATCCGTCATGTATTAGAAGGCGACCGAAACAAATCGTTGGTGGCGTGATTGTACTTTCTTAGTGAAGGAGTTAAAAGCACGTACAAAGAGTTCCGCAGCATGCCCAGTCAATGGAGGATCTGTAGGTGAAGATTTCCGCGGTGACATATTCCCAATGGATCGAGAAAAAAGTGGTAATGAGGCTTCTGAGATGTCTAGAAACGGGTTTGTGGACACAGGGCGTGGTCGCGGGGTAGGGAGGGGGCTGGTTGGGGTGGTGATGAGGGAGGGAGACGCGGCACGGTTTCTAAAGGGATTATTGGATCCCAAATTGACGGCCAATCCCGGCGACGGTTGCCGGTCTGGGAAGGTTATTTATGAAACGATGTTAGCTAGATCTTGGGTTTGGATACACAGGTGGGGTTTTGAGAACTCGAATTTGCGCTGGATGGGTTCTGGAGGGCAGATGCCAGGAGTCTTCTGAAACGTCTAGAGACAATACATTGGACACAACGGTTGCATTGGACACAACTGTTGCAGGGAGTTGAAGAAGGATTGCAGATATACGCATGGATTTAAGGTGCTTAGGGGGTATGATGATATTGTGGGTTTGTGTTGGTTGTATTGTTCTTGTGTTGTTGTGTTTGAAAAATGTTGTGGAGGATATAAAATGAAATAGGCATTTACAAACCTGGCGCTAATATTGGGGCAAGAGACATCTTGATTTTAGTTCAGAAAAGAAAGAAGGGGGTAAAAAACAGGTTTCAGGAGGAAGTTGAGAACTAGCAGGGGGAATCTGTTGATCAAACAGATAACCAGCCAGACACACAACACTGCACGGAAGTGGCTGTTTTAATAAAATCTCTTCTACTCTGGCAATGGCAACGTGGTGGAGAACAAAGGGTGCGCCGTATTCGAGATGCTATCTTCCTTTCTCGAAATCGCCGGCTGTCGTCGCCAGTCAGGCGGACAATCAGTCAACCAGACAGACAAACGGGGGAACGAGACGACGGGCGGACAGAGGCGATGATCAAGACGATTGCAAAGGGAGGACTCACACAGAGCTGTGAAGAACGATGACGAGGTGGATTCGCCAGAGGCAGACGAATCAGTATTTAATTTGTTTTTTTAATCGCCTGTAGCGGGTCAGTGAACGGTTGGGTTGGGTTGATTTAGCGATGGTAAAATTAAGAAGAGAGCATTGACGGGGCCAATGGGGGGGTCTTTAGGGGTTTCTCAAAGGTGAAACATGTGGGGTTGCGACCAAACAGAGTAGTCTTGAGACGAGACAGGGGCGGGGAAACAAAGGGAGACTTTGGAGCAGTCCCAGACAAAGAACATAAAAGTATGAATTTTGATGAAGGGTATGAGT
>NW_011371358.1:2298630-2358668 GCF_000150735.1 Paracoccidioides brasiliensis
TTCAGATGGCGGACACTGACATTTGAAAAACTGACCCGGGGATACATACCTAGGTAGGTTAGGTTCTAGGAGGATATGATGGACAGGAAAGGGCCCAAAAAAATTGAGAAAGCGACGAGTGAATGATGGTCGAACGGCTTCGAATTCTGGGGGTAGAATAAATGGGGTCAAGCTGCTACAGCGAGTTAAATAACTAAGTAATTAATACTGGTGCCGTTGTCAGCGAATAGACAACTAAATCCATGCTAGGTATGGATGCGGATGAAGCTGATGGGCTGCGAGGGTCTGAATGATTCTTAGCAGCTGACGATGGAGAGATGGCTATATATATCCGTATAGACGTAATGAGTAGGAGAGGGAGTGGGGAGTGGGGAGTGGGGAGTGAGTGGGAGTGGTAGATGATGTTGGTGGTGGTGGAGGTTGTTGGAGATTGTTGGGGAGTGTTGGGGATTTGTACTGTTTTAGCGGTGCAGCCAGCCCAAAAAGTCCGACGAGATGTCTTAATGATCAGTTTATTTTTTTGTTTTATTGTTTATTTTATTTTGGATGGATTTTGGGGCTGTTCACTGCCAGCACCGTGTCTACTGCGACAACCTTGCCCCGTTTTGAATGCTTTCTAATGGTGATAACTGATGTGATGTCAGAGTTGAATCATTTTTATTGACCGTCTCTGAATAAGGTTGCAAGTAAATTAATTCACTTGTTAATAAAGTCAGTTGTAACTCAATTCTCTGCTGAGATCTTTTCAAGTGCAACATCATTGATGAATGGGGAAGTTATTTCATTTCAAGCATGTCAACGCAATAACTACAACAGGCACAATGCCTGTAAAAAATATAGAGAACAAATCCTCTGCAAATACATCATCACCAGTAACTAACTATATAACTAACAATCCTCCTTATCCCTGAGGAAATTTGTTCCTCTTTAAACAGACCTCTCCCTGATGCATCTGCAATGTATCATCCATGGAGACGATTTCAACATCCTATGCGCGGAATTGACTCCTTCAGGCCTCAGTTATGTTGGACGAATAGTTATTCATCATCGATCCAGTTGATGGCTAGTGCTGTTCATTTTCTTTTCTTTTCCCGACTTTTGCTTTTTCTTTCTTTCCTTTTTTTTTTTATTTATTTTTTTTTTTATTTTGGGCTATGCGTAAGTTAGTTATCCCCACAGTCTGATAACAATTATCATTGGCTTTTCCCGCCACTTTCTCCTGCCAAGATGCAGATATCAAGTTTATTTCACGCACGGTATCTGGTTATCCTCAATTTTCCTGCAATCTGCTTCCCACACACACACACACACACACACACACACACACACACACACACACACACATATATATATATATGGCTCGAGGCGGTGGTTGATATCGGGGACCTGCTACTCAGCTCTGCTAAGATCATGGATATGGGTGAATGAAACATTCTCCCTGGCAAACTTTCCTTCCCTGTCTGAAGGTGGGCCGGAAGCCTAGAACTTTTGGGGCTCGCTGGCCCTAGGGCGTTTGGAGATGTTATATGCGCTTCCAACGAGGAATATCCACATAATTTCACCCCCAGACCCGTGGAGAAAGGCCGTTGTTAAGTGTCTTTGCAAGTATCAACTTCAAATGCTGACCAGGCCCTACACATTTCACACTTAACTACACATTTGTATGATCGACTTACTTCTCCACCCTCTCCTTATGTACCATTCCTGCTTGAGACCGTTGAGCCCACTATTGTTGCACGAGATGGATTACTTCTGCCCATGATATGCCGAATTGTTGTATATGCGTGGCGGAGAGGAGTTATCTCCCCAGAAGATGCAACGTGAGCGCTGTCCCCCTGAACAGACACTTCCATGAAGGCAGCCGACCTTAGTGCTTACCAATATGGAGTTGTTTAATTCTGTACATATCTGCATATCTTTCAGCCCGCTGTTGTCTGCTTTAATTTCTCGATGTCACTTTCAGCCTTGTCCCAAAGAAGGTTCTTGCTTGTCTGTATCATCTCCTTTCCTCTTCTTCCTGGCAATTTCCCCCATCCTATCCCATGGGCCATCCATCATGCCTCGGATGATTATTTATCGCCAGCAGCTCCAGACTGGCGTCAGCCCCGCGTTAAAGCAAGAGATTCTAGGCAGTCATGCTGAGCCTACGGGGTAATGGATGTCCGCAGCGTATTGCAAACCATCTGCGTGACGTTGGGTTTGGCAAACACTTCTGCTAGCAATTTCATCCGTTATCAGAGTGGACACTTCCTGATCAAAGCAGTCGAAGTTGGCATAACATGGAGGTGGTCATGAACGGACTAAGCGGGCTGATTTAAAGCGCACGATGATATCGGAATGTCGATGGACGTGAGATTCACTGGGTGATGCGATATGCAGCCACACAATGTTCGAGCAGGGCGACGAGGGAACGACCATACATCCCCAGCCCTATCATCTGAAGAACCCCTGAAGTTGGAAGATGGATCATAACGCCTAGGAAGTAGATGTAAGTACGTTTATATGTCCGTGTGCATGTAAGATGTCCTCCTCGACATCACCCTAGGGTGCCCTCGAGTGAGCGCACAGGCCTCATGTGAGATATCATATTCAACTGTGTTCCTTCGAGGTGGTAAGGACGTATTATACAGGATCGAGCCAGCAAAGGATAATATTTTGATTGGGAAAGTTTTTGGAGACATCCAGGACCATGTTTCCATGTTTCCGCTTCCGCGCAGGTTGCTTTTGCTGCCCCTCTAGGACCATCACCTGCATCCTGAAGATGTCTCCAACTAGCTAGCCTCCTCTCGCGCATATAGGAAAGGCTATGCTCTGAAGGCCTGGCGCAGAAGAGCATAATATGGACCGCGTGAAGTAATCCATCCCTTCATATCCATGTGAGTACTTAGGTCCTGTTTAAATCCTTCGTCCTTCGCTCAATCACCTGCTTAACAGATAGAAATAGCGGTGGCATCGCCTCTGTTTAAACTGCCTCTAGTGCAGGTTCAAGAGGTAGAAATACTTCCCCAGTGAGCCCTTCTTGAGTATATCTGTTCGTACTCCCCAATGAAATCCTAATGCAGGCTCGGATCACTCACAGCTCTTTTATCGGTCAAGTTTAATTTAATTCGCTGTGATGGGCTGGAAACCGGCAAGAGTACGGAGTAATAGGAAATCAAAAATCAATGTCAGGTTTTTAGACTGTGACTTTGATATTTTCTTAGACAGATATTTGGTTTTCAACACTCTTGAAGGACTGCAGTATCACGTGTTCAAATCTGGGCTGCAATAGGATCACGTGCGGGCCATTCAAGCGGCCCTGTTTCAGAGTATTGACAAGGTCAAACCTTTACTTATTGCTTATCCTTCAATTTAGCAGAGAGCAGCCGATTCCTTGGATCTTTCTTCTCGCGCGCACTACCCGGATCGTGCGAGTGTCTTGCAACGCATTTCTCCACCCCCCGGATACCGCACCCACTTAACGGCGCCAGCAAAAGGCTTCAGCATGGCTCAAGAGAATCCTCTCAACCCACCCATCCCAAGTCAAGAAAACCCGCGATTCACACTCGAGCTCGAATTTGTCCTCTCCCTAGCGAATCCCCATTACATCTCTCACCTAGCCGTCGCTTATCCCCATCTCCTCGGAGTGTCTTCTTCTGCCTCCGCCTCAGCTTCATCTCGCGCTGTTGGTGCTGATGATAGCTCTCCGTCCACTCCTACATCGGATGCGCAATCATTTGCCGCATACCTTGCATACCTGTACTCGTATTGGAAGCGGCCTGAGTATGTGCAATTCCTGACACATCCTGGCGCGACGTTACGGGCGTTGCGACTATTGCAGGACGAGTCGTTTCGGCAGGCTGTCATTCGTCCGCAAGTTATTGAGGCATTGTTGGGTGTTGGGCCGGAGAAGGGGGGAATTGCTGGAGTGAGAGCCGGAGCTGGTGAGAAGGAGAAAGAGGCGCAGAATGAAGCTAGGGTGCCAGGCGGTCTTGAGGGGAGAAATGGGATTGAGGCTTGAGAAAAGCAATTGGTGGGGAATTTTTATCGCTTTGCGAACCTTTCATGGAGGTTTACCTTTGTAGCATATTTTCCGTCCGGCCCAGAAAACGATGTCTATGGTTGTGATATATCTCTTTGGGATCGAGTGATGGGAGAGGAGATGGAATACTGGTCCAAAACGTCATGATGTTTCTGACGCCAAGTTAATCGCATGATTGGGAGATGGAATACTGGTCCAAAACGTCATGATGTTTCTGACACCAAGTTAATCGCATGATTGGGTGCTGACAATAACAACCACGCTATGGGACTCCCGGATGCTAGCCGCCTCCTCCACACCGACGACACGTTGACAAAAGCTTCGATCCCTCAGGTATGCATCTGCTAAAGAGGTAATACTGGTGCAATAATGGGGGTACTGCAAAACAAAAAACAGGGCGTGGCATAATTCCCCCATTTGTTACCGTTGATTCCGGGCGGATCGGCGCAACAGTCCTTGTGACGGAATAAATCAAGATCCCTCTGACGCGGGAAATTTTATCCGATGCTTGCTTCGACTTGCTGGGTAGGACTGGACTCTAGAGCTGTCAAATCTGTCAATGCCATCTTAAACATGCCAATGAACCAATGGAACCCCTGGAAATGTGGGAACATGGCCCAAACACAGTGTACAAATTAGCATTGGATATGCCTGATGACCCCTTACGGGCTTTGGGAGGTCCAGAATCCACACAGAGGCGTGTGAGAATTCATTGTCACTCTTATTGCCGATATCAACTGAGTCTATATAGCAAACCCTATGGGGCTTCTCAAGTTTTCTGGTGCTTATCTGGTTGCGGAGATAATTGCATGGATGTGGGGTAATTCACCAGAAGGCAAGTAAATGCTGTCTTCAGCCCTTGCTTGGGTTCATCTGGTTGCCGTTCGAGTGGGGTGGCCGCGTCGTCTCCTCTGCTGACCTTGCAAGGACCCAACACAGACGGGGATGGTACAAGAGTAATATCTACAATGGCTTTTATGCGGTTAGACGCATATACTATATAGATAGTATTTGTTGCGCGGGAATATACTTCGCCATATGGCGGTTTGGCGTTGCAAATCCTGGGATGAAGCTGAATTTGGCAACCATATACTATTAACAGCGGATATATTATGGGAACGGTCTTAAATCCAGAGCACTCTATATCAGGCATAATTACAGTTAAATGTGGTTTAGCAAAGCCGTTACATGGTTTTAAAATCTCGGCTAGAAAAATATTTCTGAGACCCTAACCCTTTAAACTAACCTTTCCCTAATCCCTAATCCTCACCCCTAATCCTAATCCTAACCTAATCCTAGCCCCTAATCTACCCTTACCCCTGATGTTGAGGGGCGGTGAGGTTGAAAACAGGTGCATTTAGTAGTAATCAGCAAATATGTGACGGTTGGTTCTTTTAGATGGGGAGGGAGGGAGTGACCGTCGAGTTGAATCATGGTTTTAAAAAGTGGGCCCCACTTATAAACTATATTCACGTTCAAACTGTAAACCCCTCCAGATACCACCACTTCAAGGGGAATCAATCATTCGAGTGCAACACCGATGAAATTCCGAGTAGAGCTATTCGTATTTGGAGAATAAAATAGAGAATTGGCTTCGTTGTCTTTGCATCTCTTTCTCTTTATTTCATTGTTTCAGTTATAAGCTTCAAAACGGCCCGTTTTTGGGTGAGGTTGGTTACCTATTTCTAGACGTTTTATTCAACGTATTGTTCTGTACAGGTAAGCCGATGATGAGGTACGGATACAAGCCACGCATCCCCGTAATACCCGCCGTACTGTGATATATTCGACATTCGCCTCTTCCCAACTCCCCGTCCTCGAAATACCTCCGAGAAACCTTCGACCTCCTCCTCCACCCCCCCAACGCCTCCACTTCCCAACTCCCAGCTGTACTCCTTGATACGATGCGAGTGGTATAGACCACGAGCACTGGCTTTTGAAAACACACCTCTTCCCCCTTCCCCCCCCGGTTATGGAATTGTCCCTCACCTCTTCTCCATGCCAGAACTGGCCCTGATCAATCCAGCTGCTCTCGCAGCCCCCATTTCGCGTCGTTGGTTCCGCACCATTCCTGACCACTCGCCCCGGACTTAACATACTCCCGCAGCGAATCTGTCCTTTCCGCCAGGGCCCTACAACACCCAGCAGTTGCAGTCGCGGTGCAGTCTGTTTTGACTGTCGTCGCTGCTTCACCTACCGCCCTTCCCCAACTTGTCATGTAACATCTTCGTCATCATTATCATTTTCTCTCTCTCTCTCTCTCTCTCTCTCTCTCTCTCTCTCTCTCTCTCTCTCTCTCCTCTTCTACACCTTTTTTTTATATCTAAAATTTTTGATTTTATGTCCCTGGACAATAATTACGTGGTAAAGCGAAGTACAGAACAGAGCAACTGCACAAATGCACTCCATCCATCAGTCATGCCGACCGAAGCATCAGGTCTTGATCTTGAAATGCTATCCCAAGTTCCAGAAAGGTGTGCAGGAGGTCAAACCCAATTCCTCAGAGCTCAGCTACCTCCTCTACTATGCGAGCACGCGACGAAGCAAGCTCCAAAAGGTGGGCGCATTCCTGGAGAAGAGAGCTGCTAGGGATGTGTGGAGGGGGAAACTCGGGTACGTGATTGTCGCGAAAGAATGCTTAAGTCGACCTGTCCTGTTGTTCCTTGATTGCGGGATGCTGACAACTATTGCCTTTTTTCTTTTCTTTCCCTTTTTCGTTTATAGAAATGTCCAAGTTACTCTCCAGATTCTTGCGGCACTCATTGAGAAGATTCCACGCGACCTACCCTTATATGCGCTTTCTGTCCTGACAATAATCGATACCGTTCTCCGCTCGAACGATCTGTCAATGGTGGAGGAGACCGTGGAGACTTTCGATGTGTTTTGTCGTCATCAGGACATGGCCGCCCTCACTGCTGATCAACAATGTGTCAACCTATATCGAGAAATTGTCAGAAATTATGCTAATTTTGTTTCAACTGAATCTACGACTCCATCGAGAACGTCTCTTGCACTCCCGCTCCGTCTGCGATGGCGAAAAGTTGGCTTGCAGGCTATTAAAAGTGTAGTTAGCTCCGAAGCCCTGGCGTCGGACGGGATGAAGCAGTTGAATATCGTGGTACCAGTGATCTTGGATAATCTTTATTCTACTGAGGACTTGCTTCCATTGCAGGAGAAGGCTTTGACTTCAGAAAAGTTAGAACGGGAACTTGCGCGACGGAGAAGAACGAGTACTGCCACTGTCCAGACGGCCGATACGACGGATGGGGACCCGACTACCGCTTCAGGAACCACCGCTGATTCGGATAGAGTCGCTGAAGTAGAAACCAGGGTGTTGGCATTACGCTGTCTGGAGAAAATTTTTGCAACTGGTAGCAATAGGAGCCAAATTCGTATTGCAACCTCCCTCCTACTGCAGTTCATTGTGAGCAAGCGGCCTCCCCGTCACTACAACCTGGAACAACACCCCGATTCTTCTGCTGCCGGTGGTAGCTGGGCTACAAACTTGATGGAGATAATCGCCAAGTGGTCACCTGTGCAGGAACGCTTCGTTATCCTCATTACAAGTATGGAAATGCTTGTCAACACCCCCATGGTGGACGAAAAATTAGAAACGCAATTGATTCTTGCTTCGATGGTGGATTGGTTACTGAGCTCCCCCAACAATCTTATAGGGCTGAGCGTCATGGATGTTCTCATTAGCTTGCTTCAACGTCTTCTACTCCTTTTACAGCTTGGAAACCGCTCAATGAGAATGGTGGACCAACGCCCATCTGGGAATGTCAATCAACTTCCAAATGTCGAAGAAGCCGCGGAAGAACCGTTCACAGAGCCGAGCGCTCATTGTATGCGACAAGCTGAGGATTATGGGACAGTTATCCCGTGGGAGTTGCGCCTAGAATTAGTGGAGCTCCTGCAAAAGTGTGTCGGGTCTTTGGCCACCCATATTTACTACGCTGAACAGGTTTCCGACATGATTCGAACGATTGTTTCGCGACTCAAGCCATCTACAGCATCTGAGCTGTCAAGTAGTGAGTCTGAAGGTGATTTGACCATTGCTTTCGGCAGTGCAGAAGATGTGGGAGCGGATATATACTTCTCCTCTCCGGCAGCTCGAGTGGTAGCTTTGAGATGCATCAAGAATATTTTACTTGCAAATGTACGCAAGCCCGAGACTGCGGCGGGAGTCGATACGCGTAATCGAGTTAACATATGGGTGTGGGAGGGTACCCAGTGGCTTCTACGAGATCCAGATCGCGAGGTTAAACATGCATACGTTGATGCATTCCTTTCCTGGTTGCAATTAGAAACAACGAGAGATGATTTCAGGACTACGTTTGAAACCAACAAGAAAGCGCCCAAGCCAGGTCCGAAACGTGATGTTTCCGAGCCATCCGATAAATTGACGAGGAGAATCGTTTCAACAATATCTCAGAGAGATAAAGATGCGGCAATGGCTACATCTTGTTTTCTCCAGCTCCTCCACCTTACGATCTACGATATTGCGACGGAATGTGCTACCGTGGAGTCCGATATAATGCTCCTACACCTTCTGTTGGCTAATCTTGTGGAAAATATGGGGGTTAATGCCGCGAAGTATGGGTTACCGATGTTAATGAGACTGCAGGATGACTTTTTGTCCAACGATGAAACAATTTCTGAAACTGCTAGGCTCAATAATTCCAGTTTGGTTCATGGATATCTGTGGGCGTTGGTTGAGAAATTTGACCTTGAAGGGACGAACATTGGCGATGTTATACTTGGTGAAATTTCCAGGCGGAAGAAGAATGGCGCTTGGTTTGACAAAATACAGTTGCCACCACGACAACTGAATTATATTGAACTCTCTGAAACATCGAATTACATACAGAATGTTCAATTACGCCTTGACCGGAGCATCTACACCTCTTTCACAGACCTCCCTGAGCTTGTAGCTCAAATTGAAAATGCCTACAATACTATTGTTAAATCGCCGAATACCAGTCCAACCAACTTTTCGGGCCGGGTATTTTCCATTCCAGTTCTTTCTCAGGGACATGTCTCACTCGCACCAGGAAGAGTTCCACCGGAAGAACAACTTCCAACGACAGTGAGGGAGCACATGCTATCGCCGTGGTCGAAGGAGGACTGTTTAACTACCATGATTTCAGATAGAGCGATATCATCCTCTATTAGCGGTTCGAGGGCTGGCACAACTGGGACACGAAACTATCATGCGGCAAATGGATATAAAAACGGCAACGGATCGACTACCGAAACGGAGCCTATGCCTGCTAATCCGCAACCGCCTCATCACGATGGCCCTATTTTAGCCCCGGTTGGAACCGCGGGCGTTGTTACCGGCTTGCAGAAATTAAGACGACAAAGTGTCCCTACAGGATCATATACCTCGTTTGCAAGTTCGAGTCGAGATTCGACAGTGAGAGTTAATGAGCTTCGCCGGGTTCTGTCTGTGGTAAAGAGCAGCAATGTCCGCCACTCCAGCCCTCTTCGCGGCCGTCAGATCATGCCTCGGGGAGTTGGAAGCAGTGGATCTAGCTCGGAAAGTATAGACAGTGATGCGTTTTCTGCCTCTGATGTAGGCAGCACAGCTGCTGGTGCCGGCGCCTCTTCGAATAGGTCTCAATCTCGTCGGGATAGTCCAGAAACTCCAAAGGTCTCCCCTTCCAATGGGGCACCTAGCGAAGAAAAAGATGGACTTGAACATGTCAGCCGTTCGCCATCCACTGATATCCCACCAGTCCCTCCTCTTCCTACCACCCTCGCAATACCGGGCGGGTTCCCAACGAATACCTCAAGTGTTTCCTCACCAATACCGTCACCGCCGTATTCACCTGTTCCCTGCGATCGTCCCTTGACAGCTCCATCTCAGCCTCGTGCTCGACAAGCTACGAAGGGTCAACCCACCGTCAGCACCACACCGCGGCAGAGCAGATCGTTGACTAGACAAAAGTCGCGAACGGCTGCTTACAACGGCTCTTCTGTTCCTAAACAATCTACGGCCCCTGACGATGATACAGCTAGAGCTACATCTACCGGAAACGGCAGAGCATTCTCCAAGCATGGACACAGATCAGTCAGTCTGGGTCGACGCGTAGATGTGGATAAACTGCTTAAAGGTCTACTAGACGCCCCTGAAACGGAGCAAGAGGCAAACGGCGATGTCGTGGAACTTGGTGGTACAGCCTCTCAAACCTGCCCGTCTATACGGATCAGTCAACAGCCCCCTGTTGGTGGGGATGACGGCTACTACCTTGGTAGAGAGAGCCAGACTGTTACCCGAGTTCGCAGTGTTAGGGGGATGGGAAGCGGAGTGAGAGGAACCATTGCACGACCACCTTATTAAAACAAGCCAGCCATATTTGTTAGCTCATGGTTTGCTTGTTTTCTTATACCATTTATCTTCTTTTTTTCTCAGGTCTTCTACTGGGATACTTTATGTTATATTGGACATTTTTTCTTTTCCCTTCACTTCTCTTCTGTCTTCTTTTTCTTCTGCCCCTAGAATGTTTTTCTTTTATTTCTTTTCCCCCCCCCCTCTTTTTTTTTTTTTTTTTTTTTTTTCTTTCTCTCTTTTCATTTCTCTTCTGTCTTCTTTTTCTTCTGGCCCCTGGAAAAATTTCTCTTTCCCGACCATGGTCATCACGCATATATTTTTTTTCTAAATTTACAGCTTTTATTTCCTATCCCTTTCTGCAGCCTTTCCTTCTACCATAAATTCCTTCTATTATCTGCTATACCTCTATTGAAAATGGCTTAATCATTTTTCAGTTCTCGTACCATAATTGTCTGCTTTCTGCCTCTTCTTCATTTTTTTCCCGCTCTTTTTTATCTTTGCTTGATGAAAGTGGTTCATACATGTATATGTTTCCATTTTCATGCCACTAAGAACTTCCGATTTTGTGAGTGTATCCTAGTCAGGTTTGAATTTTCTTTTGTTTTTTTCAACAATGCCCCTTTACCCTTCTTTTACCCGGACCTATTATATGTTAGAAAAGTCTCGAGGGCACCAGCGGATACAACTTGGTAGAAGGCTACATAAAAGGAATGGAATAGATAATAATTCAGTATTTCATTTTTTCCCCTCTTTCTATGTCCCCCCACAGTTTCACCCCCCTCTGTTGCGGTAAATCACAACTCCTTACTTTCCGGAGAGATCACAATAACACCTCTATCCCGGTCGTCAATCATCTTCAATTCTTAAACGCCCCGCTGCACAACATATCCCCATACTCATATGCCGGCTGAAACTCACAAAGACTCAGGATCACTCTCCACCTTAGAAAAATATGTGCTCGAGTTGCCAGTGGCGTTTGAGCTCGTGGGAGGTGAAGTTGGGGATACCTGGGAAGGATAGATTTTTGGCATAGATGAATTTTTGCATATCACACCGCAGAAGATATAGATCGCAAGAAAAAGCAGCGGAAAGAGGCCTCTGCAAGATCTTGGACTCAGACTCGCTGTCATATTTAGATAGACGGCTTTATTCCCGAAGAGGGTTGTACTTGAGCTCATCGGTAAAGGATCCATTCATGTTAATAATGCATGATATCAGTCGATAACCAGTGAAGAGGGCTTGCGAAGTGGGGGGTGCGGGGCAATGAAAGAAGAACTGCATCGGTAGTAACATTGGAAAAAACGAAAAAAAAGTGGAATGGTTTCAAAAAGATAGAATATGCAAGATCATGGATAAAGGAATCAAAACACTGTACAGTATAAAGGGTGGTAGGATACCTGCTTGTGAAGATTCATTAGGATAAGCTAACTGTAATTCTAACTAGTTGCCAGAAATCCGACGTGGGTTGACGCGAAGTAACTAACTTGGTTATTTATGACAGACTCAAGACAAATGAACGTCTCCAATAAGCACGAAATTCCATCAACCCTTCGCCTCATTCTCTAAACAAATCAATCAGTAATTGGCATTGATTAACGAACAGGTTATGAGAGGGGAGATCAATAATTGTTGTGACTGAGAAAAATAGAAGAGGAATTAGTTATCCAGAGTCTTTCCATGCTTTGCCACTTTCAATATCAGATCACTACAAGGCAGAGAAAGAGGAACACAGCTTTCATCCGTCGGGACATATATTGTTCTTTTCACTTGGTTATCCTCCTTGTTAGCTTCCAAGTACATGGAGCGCATTATATCATGGCAGGTCAATCTGCGGCAGCGCAGCCAATCCTCGCCTCTGCCCTTCTAAGCGCCGCCCTTCGAAATAGCCATGTCCATGGGCTCCAACACCTTGAAAGCGGGGAGAGGGAGCCATGGGACCTGATTAGGGACATTGAGGAGGGAGTATCGCTTCTCCCTGCCCAATCTATCCTCAGTTGTGGCCGGGTTATTGGGATATCTGGACTGCAGTCTATGGGAGCGAGGGCCCCAAGAGAGGGAATGGATGATGATATTCGATCTTGGGTGGATGAGGTTGGTTAAAATTTCATTATTTTTTTCTCCACTTGTTTTGCATGAGCAACAAGTATACATATCTTCCCTTGGTGGGATGGACGCATTCGTCTTATATTATATTACTATTTAGAAGCTAACAGTTCAGAAGGTCTCGCAACACATTCTTGTTACCCTCCTCAGCAAATATACCCCTGGTCTGTCTCTTCCAAGGGCATTTTTAATCCAGTACTTTGATTCACGACCCCTTACGTCTCAGAGTATATATCCTTCCATTCAACAGCGACTGCCAGACCACTCAGCGGAAGAGATCGAATCAATCCTTGGCAACCTGCAAACACACCGCGTGTATGATTTTGATGAATTGCTCCAAGCTGTATCTCAGGTGTCAGATACTCTATTTGAGTTCAACCAATTGCACAGAGGGCTAGAAAACAAAGAAACGGAGTGCAGCTCCACACAGATCCTCCTACTGATCGAAGGTATAGATCAATCGCTTGAGGAAACCATCCGCTTCTCAAACCCAGGGGCAGCGCAGGCCCGTCTCATCCCACTTCTCAGGACGCTGACTGTTCTATCACGAACTTATGCTTCCTTCTTATCTGTCATCCTTGTCAATTCCATCTCTCTACCGTATATTCCTTCAATAGATCTGGCTCGGGAACGGGTTTCCACCGACGGGAATGATACAAATGCCTGGAAGCGACAACACCGCCAACATAGCCAGCAGTTGGATCTGCAACAACAACAACAGCACCACCTTAATGTCCCTGTGCATTCTATTTTTGCGAAGATTCCCGAACGGACAAATCATCATTCAAAGAAAATCGCCCTATCCACATATTTGTCTCCTCTCGCGCGGTCGTTGGACCAGGGCTGTGACGTGCACCTCCTAGTTTCCCGAGTTGAGGGGCAAATGGTCATTGAAGTCGCTAAGGATAGAGTAGGAGACAAAGTTGGGCTGTGGTGTGCGTTGTGACCACGCACAGTCTGGGGAAGGCAGGTTTGCTTTTCTTTATCTTTCCAACAGGCGTCCCTGGATATATAACTACTAGGCAGCCTATCGACCGTCGGCTTACGGACATTTCAAGAGCGATCCACGCTGGTTCGAACCGTTCAGCAAAATCCAAAATATCTTCAATTTCCTTATAAGCCTATTTCAACGCATGGGAATTGCCATCAATTCACAGTAAAGAGCAAGAAACCTTATAGAACAACTTATCCTCTCGAAGCATCAGCGTCTATGTTCGCGGATGGAACGCTCCATGGAGACTGGGTTATTTTGGGTATTTCTTAGCAGCGAGATACAGTTCCATGTTCGACGAAAAGCTGCTGGACTTTTATCGACCAGCGATGTTACGGATCCTGAACTTCACTTTGAACTTCACTTGGTGACCGTATGCAGCTCATGGACTAAGTGCAGCAGCGTGAAGTGGACGAGCTTGCAAGGTTCAAGGTCCCCCAGATCAGGACGGAGAGGACGTTGACGATCACTAACTACTTAACTTAACTAGTTAGTTACCCTATCGAAAAGCTACTTGAATTGTGATTTTGTTTCCTTGACATCTGCGTTGTGACCTGATAAGTCTACTTAAACAAAATAGAAATAGATCTTATCGCGGAACAATTTTTAGCTAAGGCTCAAGCCAAACAGTGTTTTCTGACGATTTAATGCAGGCTGGCGAAAGCGGCGTTTCCTTGTCGCTCGGGCCTGGTTTCCTCAGCCCTATAAGTACTCCGTAGTTATCTCCTCCTTACCCCGCCATGTCTCCACATTGTCCTGAGTCAAATTCGACAACCCAAATCTCTGATGAATAAGTGATCTATAGTATATGACTTACATTGTGAAGGACCTTCCTCATCTCTACGAATCCATTAAACTTTCAAGGTGAATATGGATATCAAGGTCTTGATCCAATCTGGTGGTGACATACTGGACCTCTATTGAAACTCCAGCAGAGTGTTACAGGTACTCGCCGACGATGGATGGATCTTGCTGAAGGACGCCAAAGATACACACGCCGTCGAGTTGGCCGCGGATAACCAGGTGAGAAGCTCCGCCCTTAACCATACTTCAAGCTGGTTGAAGAAACCTAGCGCGTCCGTTACCCCCTTGCTCAAGTGAGACCTGACTTCCTATCTGATCTGCCATTCCTGGTGCCCGCTTCTCTCCTGGAAAAAAACTCCTCATTTGAGCGCTTCCCTGAGTGGGAGAAGCTTGCAGATATGAAAGATGAGGTCCTCTGAGTGACTGCTTATCATCTCCACAGCAAAGATAACAAGTCGCGGCGGAGGTGGCACTATTATATTGGAGACAGAGAGGGTAATCAGCCAAAGTGCATTCCAGCCAACGGTGGAGACGTGTACGCGAAACCTAGGCCTCAAACAACGAGTCTGCCATTAACTTCTTACAGGATCATATGCAGTGGTTGGCTATTACGACAGCTGCCCTGGCCAGAAGAACAAGCAGACCTATTTATAGTGAACTATCATTGATTGGACTATCATTGGGAAAATGTAGGATAGTAGAGGACACACATTAGTGAATCTAGATGGAAATATGGTGCAGAGGAGATAGGCAGGTCTGGCATTATGGCAATGGGGTTTTCATTTCACAGGAGAACACTGTAATTACTATTCTTTGCAGAAAATCTTACCAGTGTAAGAGTGTTAAGGCGGGTGAGACTCCTCGATGTCGCAACTTAACCCGAAGGAGGGGGATAGAGGATGACCCAGCCAGGTGAGGGTTAATCGTAGATGGACTCGTCGGGGAACCGGGTTGAGCTGGGTAGACATCCGGGGTTTGGAGGCGGCAGTTGGGAATGACTGGGACCGGGCTTAATCTCATAGAGAGAACGGCTGGTGGTAGTGGGGAGGGATTGAAACTGATGTTGCAAGAATAATCTTCAGACCCCGCAGAGTCGGATGACGATACTGATCTGGGAGCCGTTAACTACTGTCGTCACGGGAGAACGCCGATGGGCTCCGAGCCTTCAGGGAATTTGCTCGATATGACTGATCCTGGTTCCGTCCATGTTCTGCTGTCATCTCGCTTTCTTTTCTTCTCTCCTGACTGTTGGATTCAGTCCACAATTTCACGCAGTTGGCTGGTCACTTTCATTTCCAACCCGTTCGACTCTCGTGTTTATCTGTTTAGACTTCTTCATAACTTCATCCCACGGAACTGAGTCGTCATTACACCCGTCAGCTGCAGGGGCCTCTGGTGACTTTTGCACGAAACGGTCCAGTGCCAGACCCTCTCTCAATTCCCACATCACTTGATAGGCGTATGTTTTGATCGGTAACGTGGCTCCTGTTCGGCTGTATGTGGCCGAAATCTCTGCCTCGAGTGACTGTCTCCATAAGTATATGGGTCATTCAGACAGACGGGTAGAACAACATACATGCGGTGCGGAACGCTCAGAAGGCCTCAAGCCTAGATGTGCTCTGTTCTCGATGATCGTTTTTCTCGTGCTCTGCAAGAGAGGACGTACTTATTGAAAAAATTCCATCCCATATTGGAAACAGAAGGTTGCGGTAAGTGTTTGTCGCACGGTGGAACTGGTCACTACGATCCTCTGTGCTTCTAATGTGTCTAGGCAGGTTTTCGGCAGACTGATATTTCACTTCAGCGGCCGCGGAGACGTCTGACCCTGGCAATACAACGCTTTTATTTCCTCTAAGGTGCATATAGGGCCGCCAAACACCGTGTTCAAATGGCTTTCCGCACCCAGGCTACAAATGATATCCTCCAGCACGCAGCGACACGCACGCGGGAGACACTCGATCGTTTTTCATTGTGCCGGAGCTGTGAATTTGGGAAGCTCTCGGGTGGCGGTTGAGGGGCAACGACAAACCCGTGCTCTAAGACGGTCATTAGTGACTAAATTGCGAAAAATGTTGGGGCGACTCACTCATTCTGCTGGTGGAGATTATCCATCATCGGCTTGTGGTGGTAAGACGGACACTGTTCAAGGGACAAGGGGTCGAATTCGCGCAAGCTGCTTTTCCCATGTTTCCCACAGCTGTCTCAGAATAATTTTCAAAATTACGGGGGTCCTGGTATACATTGGGTTGTATGAGTTAACTGGTCAAGAGTGCGTGCTTTTGAAGTCATTCCATATGATACGCATGTATAGAGGGGGGGGGGGCGGGGGGGGCCAGACAAGGCAAAGCGGGAGATGCAGCCAGCATATGTTCATTTCTAGTTAGTCCGTACTATTAAGATTGAAATATTGATTGTGATAAAGACATAGGCTAGGGCACCATCCTCATCGCTGTATTCGACGCCTTTCAATCCGGAAGGACGCTCTTTTGTTATGTTATCGCTTGTCATTCAAGCAGCTAAATCGCGACGTCACGGCTGTCGAGCATATAAAGTTGCCTATATAACTATAACTTTAATTAAGCTGATTAGATTTGGATAAAAACTACTTTTATTACTATTTATTAAAAATGTAATGAAAATAAGTTATCATTATTAAAAACTTAAAGTAAATAAATTTACAAAAAAAATAATAATAAGTTAAAAATTATTAGATTAATATATTTATTATATTAACTAGTTATATATTTAAATTTTGATTATTATTTCTTTTTATAAGTTTATTTTTTATAATTATTAAATAAAGTTATTATTTTTATTTTCATTTATTTACAGAGTAGTTTTATAAAAGTAAAAAGAATCAAGTAGCGTTGAATCTTCTATCAAACTAACTTAGCAATCCAGAATAGATTATCTCATCTCACTATGTAGATACATGTATTCAACTCCCTTACATTCAATAACCGTTCAAGCCCTTTAAGTAATAGTTTCATCCTATATTATATAAGAACTAGAGCTTTAAAGTGAGAAAATCAAGAGATATCTCAAGACCTATATATAAATTACTTAGTGCAATCGGTTAAACTTAATGAGTTAATTAAAGAATGCCAAATGATTACGCATAGTGATATTATTTTGACGGTGAAAAATAAGCGATTAAAGATCATGATGTTAAACAAAAGAGAAAGCATTAGAAACATCATGTAAGCCGGAGAGAGGATCTGACAGTTGAAACGAGAGATAAGTTGCATACAAAAGGAGGCAACGAAGGGAAATAAAGGGTGGTTGGACCCATCTGAGATGTGGCTACAGAAACGCGTAGCACAATGATGTAGGAAGTGTAATCAGGCTGGATATAATGTTCATACATACCTCTAGCATACAAACAATAGATCACAAGGTAATTAGTTAATTAGCTGGTTTTACTACTTAGTTGTGGTTATATTTTGAAATGCAAAGATGTCGAATAGTGGAGAAGGATAGAAACAGGCGTCCAATTAACAACTAACCAGTTACATTAACTAATTATTAAAATTTATGATCGATTAATTAAATATTGGCTTCTGATTAGACAAAACTTCTACAGCTTGAGAATTGAGAATAAAGGACTCACTCTAGTTGATTGCAGTTAATATGTCAGATTAAGCCTCGTCTTGTTACATCGTCTTTAAAGAGACAGAAAATTCAACAGGGCTGATTTGACAGACTTTTAACTAGACAATCAAAGGCTTATTTCCATCCGCTGAGTCTGTTGAACAGCTCGCTTATCCCTGCTCTCTGCGACCCCTCAGAGCCTACGCCAAACTTAAGATGCAGCAATCGCAGCACAATTGGGCACACAGGGCCAAAAATACCCTGAATCTTAAGTGTCCATTTTAATCATTTATCAGTGGAAGTTGAGCGTCGGTACTTTGGGTTACCATCTATATTACGATATGCCAGTTGCAGGTTAACTGACCGACTCGGCGGAGTGACCGGCTCGGGTGCATTCCGTTAGTTGACTGCTGCAACACAGTTTTCCCGAGTTTTGCTTCAACAGAAGCTCCAGGATGCCGTCAGCAGCAAAGACGGAATACTCCATCCGCCATACTCCGTAAATAACATGGGAAATTCGGATGGTCAAGAACCAATGGACCTGGGGAGTTTCACAACCCCTGCCAAACTAAGGTGGCTTCAGACGGCTTGATTATTTAGCACAGGTTCAATGCTTTTTTGGGTGCTGGATTTCTTGAATTGCGGAGAATTATTATTGAGATCGCTCAAGCTCTCCCGACAATTTTTCTGAAGTATTAGGGCTTAGTTGGTCGGTCAGGGAGAGTTGTTGAGGGGAGTTCCACAGTTGTTTTCTGAGGTACGCCACGCCACGCCACGGCAACAGCCTTATTTTCTATGGATAACTCCTCTCTATATCTTGTCAAAAGGCCCCCTTCCTGTCTAACAACGCCTTCTCAAGTTCAAATTCTTAGCCCCCATACTTTGCTTTCCTCTATCTATTTATTCATTAGCAACAGGTTCAAATTAAAAAAAAAAAAAAAACAACATCAAAAATCAAAAATGCAACCCCTCACGAGCACAATATGTGCACTCTTTTGCCTCCTGCTTACTCTCCCCCTTACCTTCGGCTCTCCGTTCGAGCTTGAGCCTCGGAGAAATAAGTTGAAGATAGGCACCAGAATAAAACAGCGACGACCTACATATGCCATTGCCCACATGGTCCTTGACAAGACTGGAGTCAAGGATGCCATAAAACACGGCGCCAATGCGCTCGAGATTGATGTTGCGGCGTATAGGGAGGGTTGGTGGGCCGACCATGATATGAAGGCAAAGAGTAAGGGATGGTCCGTGGAGAGTCTGTTCCAGGTAATCGCCAAAGAGAACAAACATATCGCATTTGTTTGGCTCGATCTCAAGACTCCAGATATGTGCACAGGCAAAAAGTGCAATAAGAAAGTGTTACAACCGAGCAAAATGCAAAGAAAACGAAAAATGCTTCATGAAGTCGTTGCAACAGCTGACGCGAAAATATCTGAAGCCTGCTGGTGTACGAGTCCTCTTCGGGTTTTATAAAAAGCATCACGCCAGGTCTGCCGCTTTCGACTACATCCAGAAGAGTCTGGGCGATGGTGAGGCGGTTTGTCTCAGCGGCGAGGCAAACAAAGTGATGGAGATCTTTAAGAAGGAAGGCTCTAAGATTAAACCTCAGCGGCGAGTCATGGACTATGGACGGACGGAACTCCCAAACGGGTTCGGAGATTGCAACGAGAAAGGAGGGAAGACTTGTGCCGAGTTGAAGAATGGAGCCAAGTTGCGACAAAGGGGGGATCTCCAGAGAGTCTTTGCCTGGACTAGCCATGTCGGAGAGGGGAAGTATGTGAATAAGCTGTTGGACAAAGCGTCCGTTGATGGCATCATTTATGGATTCGCCAAAACGAGGTATTATCATCACAAGGATACTGAGAAATCTTCGAAGGATATCATTGACCGTGTCAAGAAGAGCAAGTCTCGATACATGGCCACCGGCGCTGACAAGCTTTGGTAGAGGGCAACGATCGCTGTTGTGGGCTGTTCGCTTCGCTCTGTGAAAGGATTTCTGGTCAGGGGGGCTATATCTATATTCGCATTTTTTTGTTACCGTAAAAGGGATTCATTCGACTTCGATGGACAAATTTTTGCATTATCTCATATTGTCTCTCTTGCTTTGGGCGTTATTTCTTTCCTGCTGGATGCATTAATGTATGTAAAATTTATTAGCCAGCTCTATAATTTCAATAGAACCTAAGCCGCGATGCTGCACCATAGGAAAAATAAAATGAATAAATAGGATAACAGAGCGCCGCAGCTCATATCAAAACACAAGAGGACGTCGATTCAATTCTCATCAAATTAAAATAATGCTTTCCGTGGCTGTGCACATGGAATATCGCGAAACCTACAAGTGGTAAATTAGCTATCAAACAGAGGACAGTGAATATCAAGGGACACTGACAGAATAAGCCGTTAGCCGTGCCTCCAACCTTCACCCCAACCATTGCGGCTCATCGGCCATAAGCGGCACCACGATCGATTCTCGAAACTATAGCAAGAGAAAAGCAGGCCAAACAGCATCAGACCACACCAGACCGGAGCATTAAAACAATAAAATCATCGGGATCGAGACATGGCTATCTTGCAGGAATATCATTAGAAAGCTCCCCACGATCCTCATCGCTGTAAAGCCGCAAAACAACACGCCCAATAGCATCCTTGGCATCCTTCTCGCATTTCTCCAACTCCTCCCTCGCAATCCTTTCCTCGTGATGCATATCCTGCTGCTGAACCTTAACCCACTGTCTATGTCTCTCACAGCGCTTCTTGATACAAACTCCTCGAACAATCCGATCAACCGCCTTGTCAGTTCCATCCGCACCAGCATCTGCACCTTGCATTTCAACGTCTCCGCTCCCATCAACTCCAGAAGCGGCAGCTTCAAGAACCCCTGAACGAAGCGCCTTCTTGCCAACATCAGAAAATCTCCACTCATTGAACTCATCATCAGACCATGACAGGCGTGAATCATATCCGCAGATATCCTTCCATGCTGACGCACCGCTTTTCGGATCTGCCTGGCGGAGGAGCTCAAGGATAGTTTTCGCTCGCTGACGAATCAGCGAGAGGAATGTATCGCGGTCCCGGAGCAAGTCGAGCTGGTTGCGGAGCTGGGTTCGCCTGTCGCGGACGTTTTGAATGTGCTGGCGCTCATTGGCAGTGAACTGGATCTGATGCGCTACGAGGTCCAGGTCTGTTTGATCGTTAATCTGAGATAGGATGTTGTTGGTTTTGGGTCCGGATGAAGCGGATATCTTTGCGTCAATGTCCGTAGATATGGCTAGTTTCTCTGCAACAAGTGGAGGTAGGATGTTGTCGCCCAGTCCACGAAATTCCTGTGCTGATTTAACGCCCATGACTACAGCTTTGAGATCGCTCCTACTGAGGACGCCACCTCTACTGCCCAGGTCTTCGGTTTCTCCGTTTTCTACTTCAGCTTCGTCAGCTTCCAAGTCGAATTCATCCTCCTCTTCGTCATCACGGTTGTTTGACTTGGTAAGTTCTGGATTTGCTGCTTCTACCTTCGCATCATCACGTTGGATACATTTCTGGCGGCGTCTTCCAACCGTCACCGATGATCCACTGGATCGACCATCTGCCGCTGTTGTGTTAGGAGCAGATGGATGTCCAGAAGCTGATCCGGGTCTTGAAAGTGATGCTTTCTGGCGCATAAACTCTCGACCATGCTCGTCAGTGCAATATTTACTGGGGACCGTCCCTCCAGAGATACGCGCTGGTTGTCGACAGCCAGGGAGGCGACACATCCGTTTCCAAGTTGTGTGGGTTCCATTTTTCGCTTCGCATGCAGGGCCTATGGATGTCAGCTTGTAGACTTGAAATATTGAAATAGGCATAGAAGGGTGAGGGGCTCACAAATGTATTTATCAATCAGGTTAGCATCTTCCTGATTGATGTTCACACATTTCCCATGGAACCAATCTTCGCATCCACCATCACATCCAATCATCCATGTATGATTGTCAGGTTTCCGACAAATACAAAACACTTCAGATAGATCTTCCTCTTCACCGTCCTCATCCACTTCTTCTTGATATTCATGTGCTTTTCCAACTTTTTTAGCTTCCGGTGCCGGGGAACTCCCAATGGACAACGAAGTTTGTTTTTTACCCCTTGCAGTCGGAACCTTGCTTGCACGTGAAGACACCGGGGTGTCTGACCGTCTATGCGGGGAGGCAGGACCATCTACACTCTCAGTATCATTCTGGTTCAGTTTGCGCTTCTTGGGAGCAGGCTTTCTGGTAGTAGTTCCCTTTTTGGAGGACGGGGCAGCTCTCTTCTTCGCTCCAACACCGGTACCTCCGGCTTTCGTTGACGGTACTGGGGATGAGCGGTCTGCGGATGAAGCGCGGGACATGGACTCTCGTTTAAGATCAGTGATCTTCCTTGGTGTCCACGATTCCCCTGTTGGAAGTGGGTTATCAGCTGTCGAAATCCCAGGAATGCTTTCCAGATTTAGCGTAGGCTGCTCAGCCTTGATTTCAAGCTTTGCGCCGACATTACCGGTAACCAAGGAAGAGGAGTCAGAACGATTAACGGGGAAATCGTAGAGATCGTGCCAAAAGCCATCTGGCAAGGGGTTTTCGCCGCCAAAGCCAGAGGACTTGTCGCTAGAGCCAGTGCATCGGACTCTGCAATGAACATTTTTGGCTCGATCCCAGCCGAAGTAGCCAGCGTCACACCACCCAATGATCCCAATGATGGTGTCATTATCCACGATTATATTGGAGGTGACCAAGTTGTTATGGGCAAGAGCTAAATTCTTATCTGAAGTGGAGGCAGATTCAAAGAGGATGTCGTATTCGGTTTGCTGCAACCGGTGCTCCTCCTTTGGGTTTTCTCCCTTGACAACGTACGATGGACTGTTACGGCCGTCTCTAACACGGTCGATTCGCTGTAATATGTTTCGAGCCTGCTGCTTGAAGTCTTCTTTTTGCACCATGGTAAGGTATGGCCACGCAACTTCCAAAGAAACCCCCGGAATGCGCGACTGGACAAGAATATCTCTACCGTTAATTTTCGCTCTAAGATATATCTGCGGCAATTGAAGATCTGGTAGGACTTTCTCTGCGATCTTAATGGCATGCGCCATGTTCCCATCCACGACGCTGTAGTCCCCAGTGGGTTCCGTAGACATGTGGTCACTTTTCACAATCACGCTTCCCAGCGCGAATGTATCTCTTTTGCCAGCTGCTGGAGAATTCATGCGCGTATTCTCATTGCATTGTGCAAGAACCGTTTCCCAGTAGCGACGCGATTCGTCATTATTTACGTGGCAGTGGATATGGTCAGGTTTGAAGTCGTCGGAGCTGGGGTGATATCGGCCATAGTGAGTATGTCGAGCCAGAAATTGATCTGATTGTGGTAATTTCTCTGGGTACGTCTCATAGGGGCTAACACTAGGGTTTGCAGACGTAGTTGCAGCAGGCCTAGGAGGGCCATTTGGATCAATCTCCATGTCGGCAGCGGCCCCTGACATTATTGATGCTTTTGTTCGCGCTCTGATATCGACAAACACTGACTGAGAGGAAGTTGCTCGAAGGAAGGGAGGGAGGGGAGGATGAAGAGAATTCAGCTGTAGCTGTATCTGTTTATCTTGTAGAGAGGGCCAATGCAGGACAAGGTGGTGTTGGTTGGAGGTTGGGGAGACAGCGTGTTGTATAGTAGGCGGGGAAAAGATTCGAGGGTTTTCGTGGCGTGGAAGCTTTGAACGCGTTGTATTCCGGAGCCGAAACTGCTAGTGAAGGCAAATAGAGGAAGGGTGAATGAATATCTGGGAAATACTGATATGCTATTTGTATTTTTGTATGTGCTAAACAGTACAAGTAGAGGGATTGGACGTAGGGTCAGAAGGACATATCTGATATGGAAGTGATAGAACTCTTTGCAGCCAATTCAGATGAGGCGAGAGGGTTGCGGCATGTCGAGAGGGAGGAGGAAAAGGACGATGGGTGGGACTTGGGGCTATAATTTGACCATATTTTTTCTATCCAAAGGGTTTACTACTTGAGGATTCTCTTCCGACGCAGAATTGAGAGGAGATGAGAGCTTCCCGAGGTCAACAAGGGTCGATCACTTAACGAGGTTTAGCGTGTCTCCCCAATGATCGATCCACTGTGGAGTACGTGAGAGGTTATGGAGTAACTAACGATCAGGTATCAAACCAAACCACTTGAGAGCAGCAACAGTTATTTAAAGAACAGAAACAAGACACACGCTCCTGATAAAGAGAACCGCATAGCTGATCGGAATGGCTGATCATCAGCTATCTATCTATGTTATTATATATTGATGGATCTCAATACGCGCTGATAGATAGAATGTAGCAGCCATCAGCAATTAATAACTAACCGGGCCCTAGAGGCTTAGTAAGCTAACGTAAACCGCCACACAACGCACGCCGCCACACAACGCACGCCTCTACAAGCAAGCAACCACCCAAGGAATTCCACCAATTTCTCAACCACCCATGAATTTATTTAATTTAAATTAAAAATATATATCTAGTAGAAGGAATAGATCATATAAAAATGTATAGTTAATCCAAAAATCTAGATGGAAGTCGAATAATGCGGCCACAACGTGATAATTGCGGGGTGGGCGAAGAAGGAATTGACGGCGACGTGGAGGAACTGCTAGAAGAAGTAGGTCGTAGGGAGCTTGCTGATAGGCGTGTAATTGACTGATTACCGGATTGGGAAGGTTGTATAGGGTTGGCCTGGTTAGATTTTTCGCCAGGCCCCTGGCTTCGTACGGCCTTTGTAGGGGATTTGGCTGACCTGGCTGATCTGGCGGCGGCAACGAGATTTTGATCTCTAGAAAGCTTTAACTCTCTAGTAGCTTGCTGAGCAGCTTCCTTATCAGTCTTCTTTCGCTCAGCAGCTAGTTTACGAGCAGCCACGCGAGCAGCAACCTCAGCTTTTTGTCTCTCTCGCTTCTGAGCATTAGCCAGCCTAAGAGCTCGAGTTGCAGCTTGCTTTGCAGCTTTTACGATCGCTTTCTCTTGACGTAATATATCCTGTTGAAGCTTGCCTGCTGCTTTTTCAGCAGCCTCACTAATCTTAGCAGCCTCGTCGGTCTCAAGCTGCTGACGTGCTGCCGCAATCCTAGAAGGTGAAAAGAATTGAGCAGCACGCGAATTCTCTTTATCCACAAGACCTAGAGGCTTTCCACGTTGGCGGCGCTTCTTCTCCTTTTGTAAAGCTTCATATAGAAGCTTATTTTCATGCTGCAAAATCTCTTTTTCAAAAACTAGTCTTTCACTAGCATGAATGATTTTTCAAAACCCAGTAGAGATTCTTCACCGTTGATTTAACTTCTTAACTGCCCGTCGCAGTCCTCGTATGGTAGTGGGTGTGACTGGCTCTGCTGTGACTGGAGTGCTTGGTCTAGCAAGCTTGCTAAGCACCCGATCTGGTGAGAGAGGATAAATGCCAGTAGCAGCAAATCCAGACTCTATATTTGACTTCGTGACAGCTTGCTTCCAGGCGTTGTGGAATAATAAAAAGAAGTTGCGTTTTTTAATGGATACACCTCCCATTGCTGAGCGTAAGAATAAATCCACCTGCTGAGAGTATGCCTTTGATAAAGGTCCAAAAATACCAACATCCAAAGGCTGCAAGCGATGAGTTGAATGAGGCGGCAGTACAGCAAGGATAATACGATTTTGATCAGCGTAGTTGATGAATTTCATATTGACATGAGAAGAATGGCCGTCAAGGATGAGCAGGCGCCAGGCTCCATTCCTAGCCTTTGTATGAGGATTAAAGACCCGTTGCAGCCAATGTAATCCATATTGATCACTGCTCCAGCCGTTCGGGGAGGCAGCAAAAAAGACCTCATGCTCTTTAGAATCAAAATCTTCTAGCCACGTATCTTGCAAATCCCCGGAGTCTGACTGATATATAAGACCTGGCGGCGTTGACCTTCCACTGGCTGATATGGCGGCTAGCAAAGAGATGAATTCTCTACTCCCATCCTGAATCGTGCCTAGCAAGCTCCCGCTCTTAAGCTGCTGTACAGAGACTATTCGCTTGCTGATTTGCATGACGCCCATAAGAAAGCCCTTCTCATCAAGATTCCACGTATTAGATGGTCGAATGTTGAATTTTTTGACCTTTTCGTCTAGCTAAGATGCTCAAGCATTAGCAACCCCTCATTAAATTGCAGGCAATGTAAATAAAAATCAATCAAATACAAGCTGGAAAAAGTGCTGAAAATACTCAGAATTATCAGCTCTCTTGCGTTTTTGATCAATTGCTCGTAAATATAGGCTTTTGATGCGATCCTTGTGGCGTTGACAAAATCTAGAGATCCAATGCTCGCCAATCGGCTCCTGAAGGATTTCTTCAACTAGATTTTGAAGAATTCGAGGTGTAGGAGGAAAGCCACGGTCCGTAAGACGATTTATATATCGAATAAGCTCTTCCTCTTGAGAGTTCGTAAGTTTCTGTCTATATAGGGAGTCGGCAGTTTCTCGAGACACTGATTTGCCCGTAACGCGTCGCATAAGCGTAGTTCGATGAATTCCGTATTTTTTTGCAACAGTAGTATAATTGCCAGCCTCTTGCGAAAGGAATTCAGCCACTGCGAGCTCTACAGCTTCTTTGGTTGGCATGTTGTAGATGATTGAAGGTGGAAGGTTGGGTTCAAAAATCGGCTTTTTGGGGCGTGCGTTGTGTGGCGGCGTGCGTTGTGTGGCGGTTTACGTTACCGCTCACCTGCAACCTGCCGGTCGGGCCCTCTTACGAGGGCCCGCCAGCTCAATGTAATCCGCCATCTCAACGTTACTGCCTGCCTATACCCATGACATTCAACTAATTTTTCAACGAATTGCTCTATATTTTATATATACAAGTAGATTATAGTGTAAATGAATTATCTCTGAGATTTCCTTGTAAATTTGGTGGCATTCACATAAATGCCTTTATCTCTGCAATACCTCTTAAGTTCCTTCATAACCCTCTTCCATTTTGGCCGCAATTTCTCCAATGCCTCCTCCATATCAACCTTCTTATTAATTGCCGTCATTTTGCGGCAGTAGCTTGCGGATATGACACCTCCCTTATTAACCACCCTCCGCGAGCCGCGGAGGCGGCGTTCTCGAGCCAACGTGGCAGCAGAGGTTTGAGCTAGCTCCTCCTGCAAAAGAGCCACTGTATTGGCCATTGCAATACTACCCTTATAAAGCTTTTGTAATCCCATATAAATATAGTCCGCGTCATAGTTGTCATCCTCCTCCAAAGCCTCCAGTTTCCGCTTATATCGATTGAATTGGTGTATGGTGGAAGGAGTATACCAGGTCTCTGAGTCGGTGGAAACAGACCCCTTGGATTCCATAGGAGTTGATTCAAACTCACGTAATTTATTAAGGACAACTGACGGATTGAATGGAACCAGGCCAGTTGCTTTCCATCTTTGCTTGATTGTATGAACCTTGAACGTTGCTTTCCAAATAGAGGTGATAGCATGAAGAAATTCAACCTTTGTGAACTTCTCACAACCACGTCGCGTAGCTTCCTCGACTGCGGCAGAATGATGATGTTTAAAAGCCTGAAAAACACCAACGTCCAGAGGTTGTAAAAGATGACTAGTGTGAGGAATTAAATAGAAAGGTATGATGTTGTGCTTGTCACAAAAAGTCATAAATTCGAGGGTGCAATGAGAATCAAATCCATCTAATAGAAGCAGAAGGTGGGTTCCTTTGATGCGGGCTTAGGTGGAGCGATGGAAGTGCTGAATCCATTGAAAAGAGATCTGATCATTATTATAGCCAGTGTCGGACGTAGCTATCATGGCATCTTTCTCTATTTCATCTGTCCACCGCTCTTGTAGCTGCTTTGCAGTGAGAATATATAAAGGAGAGATAGTAAAGCCATCAGTTGCAATCCCTTCAATGATTGTAAGAGTTTCCCTGTTATTTGAACTGCCAACATAGGTTATCCTCCGAGGATCTCGCGTTATAATCCACTGATCACGGCCGATTCCTATTCTGAACCCCGTTTCATCAAAGTTGTAGACATCACAGTCCTGGATCCCATGCTTCTCTTTTATCTCCTTAAAGCGGTTAAACCAATCAAGAATGAATGAAGATTAGTGAGCCTGTTTCCGCAGTATATCAATGGTCTTTTGCTTGCGTACATTATACTCTGGATGACGTTGAAGGAATCTTTTGACCCAGTGCTCTCCAAGCCCGGGTGGAGGTGTGGTGAGATCGGTATGACTCTGCGCAAGTAGAAATTTGGCAGCACCAAAGATCATTGAATGATTGAGAGGTAGGCCTAGCTTATCTAGGGATTCTATATAGAAACAGAGTGATTTTTCCTGGCCAGATGATAATAGTCAATTAGCAGGGGTTCATTCAATTTGAGAGACGCGACCATTATAACGATTCAGCAGCCGGGAGTAGGGAACTTCAAATTTTCACGCCAATGCTTTAATATTGGGATTTTCAACATTGGATATTGAAGATAATGCATCTGCGATCTTATTCTCTATTAAAATATATGTAGAAGACATCACGTTGGGTGGTTATTGCATATTAAGAACAGGGATTTGCAAAAATAATCATATTTTGAAAATAATCGCGTTGAGATGGCGGGCCCTCTTACGAGGGCCCGACCAGCAGGTTGCAGGTGAGCGGTAGCTTACTAAACCTCTAGGGCCCGGTTAATCGTGCCCCGCGCACCCACACCTGATGTGGGTGCGCCACAGCGTAATGATAAAAACAGTGTAATGATAAAAATATAGATAATTAGAACTTCAAAAATTAATATCTCATCACCACACTGCTAATCTATGATAATTAATTTATCTATATCATCTGTAGTAGCTGTATTATTTGCAAGATGTTCATATATATCATTAACCTCTTGTTGAGTTGAATTTGTGGTATTTTTCTTCAAAGCTCTCTCAATATATTTAACTTTTTTATAATATTCTTTTTCTGCTTCCTCCTTTTTACATTGTGTGATCTTTCTATTCATATCTCTGACAGTGAGTATACCTTCTACTTGAACCTGCTGACATGTATTTTTAATGCTGCAGTGTTTGATTGCAAGATAGTAATTTTCAATTTTATTCTCTCTTATAGCATTGAGTTTTATCTAAATAAAAATACCTTGGAAAATCTTGTTCAATTGATTGCTCAGATAAGGTGATTTGAAATCAAATGTATTCTTCATATCTTGCATTTTCTTCTTTGTTATTTGAATATGATATTATAGCTTTTCAATTGTTTTGAGTGAGAATAGCTGTGATGAAGTAGTATTTGAATAACTTAATTACAGTGAAAAGAAGTTTTCTTTATATATTTACAACTCAGAGTAGTCAGAGATTTTTGAATCTAACTTAAGCAGTATAGATTGTAAGCTGAATGAGACAATGCCACAATTTATAAAATCAGCTCAAATAATAGAAGATTGAAAAGTCATTTTGCAGACATTAATTAAATTCTGTAAGAATTGATGTTTTTCATACTGCTCATATTTATATCATACAGCTTAATTAACTGTTTTTGAATGATAGTGCTTATATTGCTGAAAAGATATATCATTTAGAGATTGTAATATATAAGTTGAATATGAAGAAAATTTATATAGAATAATCTTGTGAAAATTACAGTATTGTAAATATTCTTCAGTAAGATGAGATTTATGATTGTCAAGAAGCAGTAATTGATGACTATCTTGCTGATGTTTTTTAAAGATCTTATTAAAATGCTGAATTTATGCAAAGTCAATCTCATCATTGATATAGCTAGTATTTATTATTGTGATTGTATATTCATCTGGTAGATTACTTTGTATATATTAATCTTCAAGTTGAGTTTTGAATTTCATGATGATGAAAGAATTCAATATTTCATCATTTGCTGAAATATACTCAATCACAGTGATCAATTCTTGAGAATATGATGAAGTTATAACTGAATTAAAGTTTTTAAAAGCAGTAATAACTCATTCTCCACATTTTTGACCCTTTTGAAAGTCAATTTCATCAAAGTTGTAGATATTACAGGTTTAAAATGTGTATTTTTGAAGTAAAATTTTCAACTGATCAAATCACATCTTGATGTAGCTAATATCCTCAACAGCAATTCTTTTCAGATTCATTGTTTTCTGCTTAACCCTTTTATACCCATTCAAGCTTTGTATATATTGATAGGTCCACATCTTGCTGACCACAGATGAGGAGGTTAAAAAATCAGTATAATGATATTTGAGAATGAGATTCATGATATTTTGAATTTGCTCTGCAGTCAGCAGACAATTATTTCTGTCCATATGAGCTATTCACTCTTTTAACACATCCTTCTGACTCTTGCTAAGCTTCTTGTTCAGTGCAGTCTTTGCATTGCATGTTTTTCTTCCATTGATTCTTGCTTAAAGATATTGATAAAAAATGTTGAATTTGCATGCCAGAGGTAGGATTTTCTGTTTTCAATTGTCATTATAGACTTCAATGACACTCTGAATACATTTTTCAAGATCATCTATCTTATTGGTCATGGTGGTGGTGATATATTAGTATTTGAAGATTGATTAATAAAGAAGTTGATATTTTTATCATTACACTGTTTTTATCATTACACTGTGGCGCACCCACATCAGGTGTGGGTGCGCGGAGGCACGATTAACATCCAACTCGGCTGCTTCATCTCAAACTTGCGCCAGTCGCAACTTTCAAACGTTATTCATCAGCCTGCAGCTAACGTTGACTTGCTCTAGGGTAGTTAGATTTATCGCTGGCAGGAAAACCAGGTCCAGGCCATTGGCAATAATGCGCTACCTGCTTGTTGGCGACGGGAGTTCTCGCTGCGCTCCAGTCTCCAGGTTTGCAAGTTGACCCTTTAACTATATGCTGGTAGGAAGACACAGACTAGAGTAACTAACTAATTAAAATATACGTGAACTAATACCAAGAGTGGACGTTTCCATTGCTGCCCCACGATACAGAGGATCTCCCGCGTTAACATTCTGATACCTCGATCTACAAGACCGCTGACTCCCCTCTCCTCAATAAGTTGGCCATATCCTTCCGACTACCTCTAGTTACGGGGTTACTCTATCTTTATTCTCTGTTTGCTACTCACCTGTGGCCTGCTCCTTTCAGCCTTCCGCAGCGCCCCGGAGTCCGCCGCCCCCAATGCGTTCCGCTGTGGTTTGAGTCGCACGAACAACTGTATAAATTATAAATCCACTCTCAACCTTCCAGTCGTTAACCAAATGACCTCCAACTCCCTAACTGCTTTCCACAAGCCCAGCTACCATGTCTGATCCTGCAAATGATCCGTCACCTTCCTCCTCTTCTCCTTCCAACCGACCCCTCAACCCTCCCAAGCGATATAAATTCATTGATGCATCAGCAAACAATCCGGCAAGTTTGACAACTGTCAAGCGCCATGTCATGCTAGAATATGCGCGTCAAAAAAAATGGAAGGAGCAGCAACGACAGGACACGGATGCGGACGGTGATGTTGATTTAAATGCGGGGGAGGAAGATAGACCTTGTTGTGGAAATTGGTCAGTACGGCGCCCTCGAGGACGAAGACAAGCATCAAATGATCGGAAGGGAAAGACACATGTTGGATCTAGTAGTGGTCATAATGATGAAGAAGTGAAGAAACAAGGGGCAGCCCGCGATTCCCAGAAATCGCAACGGCTAGTTCCTCCCCAGGAAGATGGCAAATATCGGGATTATGCGGACCTGAAGATAACGGATGAACCGGAACACACGTTCGATGATGTTTACTTCAACAACATTAACTGGGAGACATCCTCTGCATTGGGGCGGTTAGCCGGTCCAATACCTCTGCGTCCAGCTGGCCCAGAATGGGAATATGAACCATTCGAAGATGGTAGCTTTCCTCTATCAGCCGCGCAATCGTTCTGGTATGGACCGTTAGGAGATGACTATCAGACAGAAGCAACCTATGACGCCGGATTTCAAAGCAGCGGCGGATCCTCTGATTTGCTCAGTTTATCCTCGTGGTCACCTTCTGGCTCCGTGTCACCTAGGCGCTTATCTCCAACTCCGCAGACACTGCTTAGCGCAGCGCGAACTGACCCTTTCGACAGTTTACCGATGTCGCTTGACGAGGAGGCAAAATTTTTATTCGATTTCTACGCTAATGTGATGCCGTCATGCTCATATGGTTTCGAGACCAAGTCACCCAAGCATAACTGGTACAGTCTTGTTTTCATACCGGAAGCCATGAAGGGGGATATATCATTCCAGAACACCATTCTCGTACATGCAGCCAATACGCAGGCGTGGGTAAAGGGACTGTCAGAGACGCCAGCAGCCCTTACTCATCGTGCCCGTGGTATCGAAATGTTACGGAAGCATTTTGAGAAGTATCCCACAGACAACTCAGATACCGCCATCTCTGCAACCCTTAGCTGTGCTGCGGTGGAAGACTTCGATCCACGCCCGGAGCGAAAGCCAATAAGCTGGATCCACATGCGTGCCGCGATGGAGAAGATTCGTGCTAGAGGAGGACCTGCTGCTTTTCAACAGAATCAAAGGCTGGCCATGTTAATCAACTGGCAAGATTATATACTAGCAGGCTACGAGACGAAAGGTCCCTCGTTCTTCTACGAACGTACCACTCCGCAGTCCCAAAGCTCTCCGAGCCAACCTATAATTACCGGAAATCAATCTTTTCTTTCCCCCATTGACGAAATCCACAGCCAATGCGAAGAATTCCTTTCCTTCCTCCACCGTTCCGAGCGCCTATCCTTCGCACATAAGTCCTCAAACCTCCACCGAATTTTCCCCACCCGTTATTCAGCATTCCAACCAGATACCCTGTTATTCCGAATTCTCTCCTCCCCACCAGGAATCCGCTACTCCATTCCCGGAGAAAGAAAGCAAATAATATCCCGTCTTGCAGCGCTAATGATGATAAACGCCGCCCTATGGGACTATCGCCACCTCCCCCACAAAGCCGAATTGTTCCTAGATGGCCTGCAGCGCCAACTCATTGCAAGCGAAATCAATCTTAACAACTCTGTCGAAGCACTCCTGCAAATCCTACTGGCATGTGATGATACGTTTGGTTTCATCAACAGTGATGATGACTATGATTATCCGACTTTTGCTCAACAGCGGCAGCCAATGAGCATGGAGACTCCGACAATGAAACCGGGATCGGAACGTGAACGGGAACTCGAACTCGAACCCCTCCCCTCTGCTCGACCGTGGTTTGTCGGGAGAATGCTTAAGATTGCAAAACGACTTAGTAGGCCGTCGTGGGAGCGGCTTAATGAATGTATTTTCTCATTCTTAATGCTGACGGCGGAAACGACAATGGTTCCTCCATGGGAAAATGAGTTGAGGCAGGAGATTCTCGCAGCGCCCTTAACGAGTTATATTATGCCGCTGTTACAATGAGTGTTGCTCAGCCCTAAGGTGTTTTGCAGTATCATACCTTCTTTCGTTGTTATTCTTATTGTTATTTTTATTCTCTTGTAGAGAAAACTGTTTATCGGAATATCAATGATAATATGTTTTTTTTGTTTCTGAATTTTCATGATAATGGTAGGGCAGAATGTTTTGATGAAGTCTATGTGTTTTTGTTATACATCAGCTTGTATGTTCCCAAATCTTCGTTGCAAGTTCCTTTGTGTTTCGCATTTTGGCTTTACGAACCTCCGCCCCAAATGTTATTTCAAAATTCCCTCTCCTTCCGGTGGTTACCAGCACGAGAATTTCTGTGTCTAGTTTGCTTATTTATGAGCTGCATGCGTCCCTGTCACCCCCTTCCCCTCATTCTCTCAAACAAGCCCAAATCTCCATCCTACAATATAATTTTTTTCTCTCCCATCCTTTGTTGATTTTAAAACGTCAAGCAAACCAACAATGATATTCATTTGGTTATTTCGCACCTCTCCCCCTTTTTGATCTCTTTCTCCCCCCTTACCCATGCTTTCTACGGCTGGATGTTTCCAATTCGCACAGTTCACCACTGTATTGGGAAGCGGAATCGATTATTTCATAGCTCTCGGGATATTGGGTTTGAAAGCTTGTATATACAGAAACTATAAACGTTGGTGGAAATAATTGCCAATGGAAGTTATAGTTGATTGGTATATTCAATGTTAAATGTTCGATTACATTCTACCTTTACTAGTGATATTCCTTGAATAATACTCGCAAGACGTCTGTCTATCTGCTCCGTAGCTAGATCTTCAAGACAAGAAATCTAAGATCAAGGTTTGGCCAGTTAACGTTACTAAGTTAACTATTCGGTCCGAAACCGCCGACCCATAAACCTTAGTTGAGTTACCTTATCCCACTCAAAATAAACAAACCATTTCCACGGTTTCTTCAAAGTACTTTTTGTGGACTTTGTCAGTTCCGCTCGGGCAGTTACCAGAAAGCTTGAAAGTGCTCTCTACATTTCATGAAAAACTGCGCCAATGCTAAACCATCCACTGACACAGTTTGTTAAGAGTATGTGTTTTTTTAAGGCTTTCAAAACCCATCCTGTCTCACTTTCTACTCGTCCCTGGCAGCTCTGGCCAACCTGCAATGAAGAGTTCGCAGGAGTTGATCTACCCAAACTTATCCTTTGCAGGCAAACCTTTCTTTTTCTCACAGAATGTGACTGCTGGACTTTTGTTGATCTAGACAACAAGCGTTCCTTCTACTATGAAACTCTCTCCTACGGAGAATTGTCAGGAAAATCAATCCGGTATCGGAAAGTGGTGGTGAGTTAGGGGGAGAAATGTTGATACCTATATCAATCAGGGAATTTCCTGTCATACAATGGCTGTGACGTTTTATCTGCTGCAAAGTTTTTCATAAAGATGTCCTCGGGAATTAATCTCATTTCAATCTCATAATTTCATGCTAGATGTTTGTTTGAATCAATGAACAAAGAAGCAGAAAAACTTTGTTCTGTTTGATTGAAACAAAGATTCGAGAGAGAATGCCTTGGCACCGCAGTCCCTAACGCCTTAGACTGCTGCGCCGCATGTAAACAGAAAATATGCAGAGGATTACTCGGAAGAATATCAAAGGACCAGAAAAGAGAAGAAGAACGCATGAGAAGAAGAACGCATGAGAAGAAGAGAATATTTGGCCTTTTCAAATATGCTCTACATGCACACTCTGGCTACACGCAAGACTATTAACACCTAGGTAACCATTTCACTTGATGCTTTGAGTGATGGTGATTGATAGTAGTTAGGGCCAGCCGGGTCACAGAGTTCCAGGAAGGATTTAGCAGTGACATGGTGGTGTTGTCTTCCTGAAGTCCTCATCTTTTGCATCAGTTTTATCCCGTTAATATCAACACAAAGGCCAAGGAGAGGTGTGCAAACAATACCTAGAGAAGAAACCAACTAACATGCATTCATGCTGCCAGGCCTCCAAGCCGTCGCCGGAATCAATCTCAGGGAACTAGTTATCTAGCTGCGGAGCTGGAACACAGCGTCTAGTCCTGTCCCTGAGAGCCTTCTACGATCTTGCTGGTGGCAGCACAGCGGAGTAGAGGGTTTGTCCCTTTGTTTTCGGTGTGGCCTAAGGATGGTATAAAGAGAGGCTAGATCCCCAGATCATGACGACCTTTTTGTGCAGAGTTCTTCCTGCAAGAATTTCGGTATTAGTTACGTCGTCACTCTTCTATTGAAGCTGTCATTCGTTAATCCTGAAACTGCACTGTCGCTTCGTAAGTTGATTCGCATTCATATCTTGAAGTATCGATGATATCCCACTTTAAGTCTTCTAATCTTAAGCCATTAGAGTTTGCCACTCTTTCAAAATGAAGGTCACCTCCGGGTCCGCTTTGTTGTCTGCCTTTGCTTTCCAGCAGGTTGCCGGTACTGTAGGAGCCCTTTGGTTGATACCACGTACCGTTTGTCTTGTCTTCCTGTCATTAGTTCTATCGATCAATACCTTAGGTGGCCTGGCAGATGCCCTTGTTCCGATTCTTAATAGAAAGGCTTTGATGGAAAGATCCTGCTGGTGGCCAATTTTCTTCGTTCAAATGCTTCAATTTTTTGGTTTTGTGAGCAAGGGTCTTTCTGGAATAGAAATCTTGGAGTTCCTCCCTGCGACCCGCCTCGCTGGTACGTGACTTGTCGGCATATGACTGTATATCCACACCATCGCGCATAACCGCCCCCTCAGAAGCTAACTAGCCGTCCCAACATTGCCTACTACTTCATGACCTGCTTCATCACATGATGCTTTGTTTTGGGTTTTGATTTTCAGGCTGTTATGCATATTACGTCAGTTCCGTCATTAAAGGTTACATGTTCCGCGAGTTTGAAAATTTTATGCCGGGGAGGATATGTGGCCCATATTTCAATCTTATCATCTATCAAGGCATCACCTCGCTTTCTAACGTACCCTCGTATTTATTTGCTTCTTTGCTTTTCTGACTCCTTTGATAACAATGATTGGTGGATAACTTATATGGAAGCCAAAATATAAGTGGCCAGAAGTCTTTAGTAGGTTAGTAAAGTATACTTTTCCGCCCGCATATGTTGAATTGATTGTAACTTTTGATCATATTTAATGTCCTTCTCAAAATAAATGGATCGTGGGATATAAGACTCTTAGGCCGCTGATTTCTACATGCCGCTGAAACAAAATAAGGATGAGGTAGTTCAGACATGTCTGCAATGCAGGTAAATGCAGTGCTTCAACAGGACTTCGCTCCAACCCAGTAGGGAAGGCAGGGGGAAGGCAGCGTTGGCTATCTTGTAGGATAAATACGGGCCATTTATGAAAGTGCTTTTCCCCTTAGGAGACACTCAATCAGAAACCCCTCGAAGTCTCATTACAGAGAAATTTTCGAGTTGCACATAAAATATAATATATAACAAAAGGCGAGGTATATTTAAGGTTTGAATAGAGTGGGGCGCCAAGAATAATTGATCGGTCAATCAACAATGAAAAATAACCTTAAATAAGGTTACAACTTTATTTCTATCCAAATAAACCCGACTGAGTAATGAATGAGGATAAGTGTTTTGGGAGGAAATATTTCCGCATGGGGTGTCTCCTCCGTTGTGTTACCTAAAGCCTGGAAAAATGACAGGGCGAGGTTGAGGTTGCTACATGTTGTTATCCTTACTCCATCTCTATGCTGTGGGGGTGATCAAATGCAAATAACGGACACCCTTAACGATAGCTCATAAAAATTCGATCTGATGAAGTGGGGGGGAGGGATTATCGCCATTTATACTAGGATATCCAATTAATTTTTACGGACCAAAAATATATACAAATATTAAATGACGGAACCCCACAACAACCCCATACGCACAAAGGCCTCCCGGCCCCATTTCCCCAGTTAGACGGCTGCCTTCGTCTGTTCACTAAAACTTGAGATAACCAAAGACTCCTTCCCACAGCTACTAGGACTAATTACACTGTGCTCCCCAATCGCTGTCTGTCTGACTTTTCTGTCTGTAAACACCTCTTCTACTTCTTCCAATGACTTCCCTACAGTTTCCGGAAACCATAACCAAACTATTACTGCTCCAGCCCAATTAAACGCCATAAAGCAGTAAAAAAACCGATACTGAATTCTGGACAGCCCAACCAGTGCACACTGTGCAAACAGGAGATTGAAAGACCAATTAACGAATGTGCTGACAGATGTTCCGCGCGCCCGGATTGGCATGCTGAATATCTCGGCAGGGTATATCCACGATATCACACCAAGCGATGTGTAAAAGAACGAAAAGACAAAGTACATGGCAACGGAGGAGCGGAGAGCTTGTTTGTTCGTTGAACTATCCGGCTTGAAGTAGTTCGATAGCGTAGCTTCAACGCACAAGGCTGCGCCCATGCCGAGTAAGGAGGGAATGAGAAGCTTGCGTCGACCAATGACGTCAATAAACACAAGGCATAGCGTATTCCAAGTCTGCGCGAGAGCGCCGGATATGCCGATTATCATTAGAGAGCGCGAGATAGAAAATCCGAGCGAGGCGTATAGCCGAGGACCGTAATATTGGATGACGTTGACACCGGAGCATTGAGTCAGGGCTTGGATAATACTGGCGAGGAGAATGCGGCGGCGCCAGCTTCGGTTATTGATGAGTATTTCTCGCCAGGATTTTGAGGTTTCGCGTTGTTCGAGAGCAATGGTGTCGCAGATTTGTTTGTATTCGTGTTCAATGAGGGAGGTGTTGGGATGGGTGTGGTTTGAATGTAAGCGGACCAGGACATCACGGCCAGCCTCGGACTGACCGTGCTCAATAAGCCAGCGAGGAGATTCGGGAAGATATAAGGCACCGCCTACAAGGATCACGGCGGGGAATGCTTGGAGACTTAGGGGGAAGCGCCAGGAAAAGGAGCTCTTGGAGTGGGAGCTTCCAAAGCCGACCCATTGCTAGTATACCGTGTTACCTTTTGCTGATTTGACTATTCGTTGCTGAATGTAGTCACGGTAGGTTGGTAGAGCAGGAAACGCTTGATGGGGAGGGACATACTGCAACGAAGAAACCCCATCCAAGCATCCACTGTTGCATGCCTCCAAGGAGACCTCGAATACGCGGAGGTGCTATTTCCGACTATCATATACACAGGTTAACCGCAATTACCAAGCTGTTTGAAAATTCCCTTTTCCGTTGACTGCTTATCTATTGAACATCAGAGGGCTGTGGGACGTACGCAATATACAGGAATGGTAGCAGACATTAGCCCTATCGCTATTCCAGCAATAAATCGCCCTGCAATTAGCATCGCAATTGTATAAGAAGCTCCCTGCAATGAAGCCCCAAAAGTTGCCAAGATTCCGCCAACAAAAATGGCTATCCGTCTGCCGTATGTGTCAGATACATAGGATACCCCAAGAGACCCAACTATAGCTCCTCCTATCATAAAATTAGCTATCCCAACTCCTTATCTGGACGTTTAGAGACCAGAAATAGAAGCGAAATCCAATTCTTACCTGTGAAGGCTGAAACAATACCACCTGTTGAGGCATCGTTCAATTGATCTTCGAACCTCCGAACAAAGTCTTTTTGAGCAATACTGGAAGAGATGATACCTGAATCGTAGCCAAATAGGAATGAACCGAGAGCAGCAAAGGTGCAACACATTGTTACGAGAACCCACGCCATAACTCTTTTTCTTCACCCCATACGTTTTGTTACAGCGTTTATTTTAGCGAGAAGAAAGGGTCCCGATCACAGTTGAAACCCTCCACCTATTCGGGACCCGAACTTGATTGGAGTCAACTCGTGGCACCAGAGGGCGCTCACGGGTGGAAACTTAGCTGGGAACCTTGACGGATGAAATCCGAACGAGCAGAATAGGGAGCGAGTTCTCTGCACGCCCTTGAAATATGCAGTAATTCCTGGCCGTTAAATATAAAACGCCCAGGAATAGATATATGGGTCGCAGAAATCTTAAAACGTGAAGGTTTGCAATGACCATGTCAAATTCCGTTGTGCTCCAGGAAACATCGCGACTCAAATATCACCATAGAAAGCCACGAAACACTATTGGGGAATTAGCAGGGCGAAGCGGCGCGCCAACCTTTAGAAAGACCCCCTTGAAGCCGACAAGGGTAGTTAACTAACACTCGGCTAGGAGTCCGCCTGAAACATCGTTGAAATCTCTCTTCTTGCTCCCACGGAAAAGTGCAACAATGATCGATCTTCATCGATAGAGACCTCGCGGGGGACGCTCCATTGGAGTGGATAAATGGAGACGGCAGAATATTATTAAACTTGACAACAGAACCAAACGTCAAGATCATCAAGACGGAATGGAATGTCCCTGGTTATAATTCGGATCACAAGCTTAGGGCAGTGGTCAAAAATTGGTTTGCTGCAGAAGCACCAGAAGCAAGCCGAATGCCAAATTGGTTCTCGACCTTAGTATTTGGAAACGAGGCTGCAGTTTGGGGGGCGTCTGGGTCCCTCCAGCGGGCTGCTCGGACCAGTCAGAAAAACAGGCATAAATGACCAGATCAATAGAGGGGGATCAGTAATAACATCATAGCGCATTTCTCAAAAATTAGTAATTCTGGCTGAAGCATACAGGAATGGTGTTAAGAATCGGGACACCTGTACTACTTTGATGGAGTTTCTTCCGCCGTGCCAGAGGGTTTTTTTTTTTAATATATCCCGCACTTTGTTACAGAGACATGCAAGCTGCAGTTATACACGACCATCAGCGAGTAATCTTTTAGATATTTGGGGACGGTTTGCGGGGCCCCAGCATGCTCCACAACAGCTTCCACAGCACTGGGTCACAGCGTCGAGAACCCGATGAAACATCGCTCTACGTCCAGCGCCGCAAAAGCTAATTTTGTCGGAGCAAATGAAGCATAATCAGTTGTCCACATAGCGATTCCGATGGCAGCGCGGTCTACCGGTTTTAGGGGCTCGGACCATTGCACGTCTGCAATCGTGTGTATTTATGTTCCAGAGTAAGTAACCCGTTAACTATGCATCACGGTGTGTCGTCTGAACTTCAAAATATACATACGAACCGATCGTGCTTCGCAGCTCGCACATACTTGCAAAATTATTCATCAATTAACGAAACGATCTCTCCCCCCAATAATAATCAAAGCCGGAGCGGCAAGACATCAGACGCACAGCTGTTACATACAGAACTGTAACATTTATTGGGCAAGCTGTTCGCCTCTCAATCGCACGATCAAGCAGGAAACCGTATAACAGGAGCTTACACTTTTCTACACTATGCAAAACATTTTCATTGACAGATCTCAACTTATACTCAAAACATGAAAACACCATGCCATGATTCTTGTCGAGTTTGGCACCTGATGCGATGCAACATATTCAAGGTGTCCGTCCCTTCACCATGTGCCTATATATATTCAATAACAGATAAAGACAATCAGCCTAGTAGCAGTACCATGCACGCAATAATGGTACAAAGGCCATACCCAGAAAGACAGGTTCTCATCTGACAGGATCAAGAACCCACAGGGACTGAAAATCTCCTCAAAAGTTAGCTGTTGGTAAGGATTAGGTACCTATGTATGGATATAAACCAACAAATAGACGAGCCACAATAGTTCAGTGGCTGGGCGGCAATGGGAGGTAGTTATCAGGTCCGCTTGGGGAATGGCCATCTTGCGCCGTTTCCCGGAGACGTCTCCAAGAATAACTAGATTCGAGAGGAAGTACTTCCAAGGGTTACTATCGCCCAGCCGGAGTAGAAGAACGCAATTTTGGATTGCTATTTCTGTCTGGCAGAGAACTTCACACATCCTTAACTTTCAACTCCCCAGTTGCCGCTTTTAACTACCCACCTGTCATGGCGGGAAAATATTCGGGATGCGTGCGCTGCAGTGTAGGTGTAGCACCAACCGGGCGCCCTTGGGAATCTTCTCATGCTCGGTAAATTAAGAGGTAGCTATACTCGCTCTAATTGATATTGGCTTTTAACATAAAAGATTATCGTTATTTACTCTCCTGAATCGCTAGCTGTTCACGATCCTCGATTTCGACAAGGTCGACTACTGCTCCGTGAAATTGCAAGTGACGTAGTTAATTTGGTTGGGCTTGTCATGGTAGAAGAAATGACCGAGAACAGATTTTCATCAACCACAACAAGTAGTCCTTTCATTGTATGCCCGCAGCGTTGCTTCTGGTTGACCATCGGGAGGAATGCCCTGGACACCGACCGGCCTTGAGATGAACGCAAGACTTGTTGTTGTTGTTGTTGTTGTTGTTGTTGCAGGTTGAACAAGAGAGCTGCCAACGGACGTAACGTGACAAGCAGGCTAATCTGGGTTTTAAGGTAATAGTCTCTTGGCGTTCTTCGCGGGACTTGGCATTTCGACCTGACATCAGCCGTGCTGCCGTCAACCGTTGGAAGCGAGACCCTGCGCTTCTTCCCCTGAGAGGTCACTGTGCTCAAACATGCTCTGCATCAGATTATCTTTCCATTCGATGATCCCCACACATTCGACGTTTATGACTGCGACCTCCTCTGTCCTTGGCGAGGACCCCTCTGACAGAGGCGCAGTCGTGTGCCGGACCTCTTGTTGTTTCCCCGGGTCAGCTCTGGTCCCTCTAACAGAGGGTAGATAGGAGGGAGGTGAGACATCTCAAGGCCTCTGGGACATCGCGGCTACATAACATGAGTAGAGAGAGTTTTATCGCTGCGGCCTGCAAACTATGGAAATAGACAACTGATCGAGATCTTGCGGTGAGGGTCGTTTTTCTTCTATCCTCGCAGCTCCTTTGCCCTACCTTCTCCAAGAAAGTCGTGTCGAGCTATGGAACAAGATGGAGCGACTGCAGAGTGTATTCTCTCCTGACATCTATCCACTCTGTTATTTCCCAGCTTATTCAGTGGAAGAGATATATACCCTCCCATTCTTTTGCATCGCCCTTCGTAGCAAGATTTGTCAGTTGTCGTTTTTCAAGCTCGTTTATCACACCTGTCGAACCTTACAGAGTAACTAGTGATTCATGTCGCGCATGCTGTCTGGGCATAGAGCAGCCGCTTTGGTCGGTAACCTGCCTCAGAATTGCAAATACCTCCCCTGCCTTGTGATATACTAGCGGTTTGACCCCTCCCTAAGCAGTCTCCGATGTTCCAGTGGTAGTCCCTCTTCTGTTGGCGGTGTCTTACTAAGAGCCTGGGAGACCCGCCTGAGATTTTCAATCTGACCTAATTAACACCGATTTCAACGTTCATTTATTCCTGTGCACATCGAGGTTGACCGTCCAGCATCCCAAGATCCTTTTCCCTCTTAATATCGGTATGATTTGAAATATTTTATACATTTTTGCCTGGGGCGTTGCCGGTCAATGCCATTTGATCTTTTGTTGTGATCTGGTTTCTCATCGACTGCCGGTCAGATTTTATCTCTTCTTCAGCCTTTCTTTGTAAGCTTCCATTCTTTCAACTCCATACGGGCCATGGAAGGAGGAATGGAGCGCCCGCAGTGCGGTTCTGGAGAAGCTGCCGAAGACTATGATCTGCCCATTCATATCGTTGCACTTTGTACGTTGTATTCCCATATTAGAGGGGATGTATTGCAATGCAGAAGACCATACATCTGATATATCTCAGTCCTGGTGCTCGCGGTCAGCACGATCTGTAAGGCCTTAATCTATCCCTGTTGAAATCGCCATAACTCACTTACCGTTTCTCAGCATGTGGTTTCCCTGTGGCCGCGAAGAAGCTCCCGTCGATGAAGATTCCACCAAAAGCGTTCTTCTTCTGCAAACATTTTGGAACTGGTGTCCTTATTGCAACTGCTTGTGTTCATGTAATTATCTCTTCAGAGGTCAGAGGCAGGTATGACAAGGGGAGGGCTAACAACAACAGTTGCTTCCGACCGCATTCTTATCGTTAAATGACCCATGTCTGCCCCCGTTGTTTACAGAGCAGTATCCTGCTATGCCCGGGGTTATTATGCTTGCCGCTTTGCTTTCTCTTTTTTGTATTGAGTTGTGGATGAATACGAAAATAGGGGGGCATAGCCACGGTGGTGCGACGGGGCAAGATATCCTGCACGGTGGCCTTGGCCACGGCAGACATCATGGTGGTGGTGGTGGTGGTGGTGGCGGTGGCAGTAGGAGCAGTATCAGTCATAGCGATCGTGGAGAAATTTCGTGGCCGAAAGAAAATCGTTATAGGAACAAATCGACGAATGATGATTGGGACGACGACAAAACATTGTATAAGTCACGGTATGTATCGGCACATTTCCTCTGTGAAATGAATATTAATTTGCAATACTTTTCAGCGAGTTTACGTCGCCGACAGCTTTTGACCGTGCATATGCGGATTCTCAATCTGAGATGCCTCCCTGGTTTATCGCGTTTTATGAACAGTATATCCGCGAGCGCGAGTGGACTCACAGTATGCTCCAGGACCAGACAATGCAAGAATCCAAGCTGAAGAAAGTCGAAAAGGCTCCCGACTCGCCCGATCTGGAGCCTGGTGTTGATACCGCTATCTACAAAAAGATGTCTCTCAACATTACCATCCTCGAAGGCGGTATCTTGTTCCATTCAGTATTCGTTGGCATCACTGTTTCAATCGAGTCAGAAGGTTTCATTATCCTGCTCATTGCGATTCTCTTCCACCAGGCCTTCGAGGGGCTCGGGCTGGGCTCCCGAATCGCCCAGGTGCCATATCCAAAGAAATCGCTTCGTCCTTGGATTCTAGCCATTGCATTCGGCACCACTGCACCAATTGGCCAAGCCATTGGCCTTGTAGCTCGCACAAGCTATGATCCAGCGAGCGCGTTTGCCTTGATCGTGGTTGGAGTTTTCAATGCCATGTAGGTTCTCTTTTGTGGATAGTTATGTCCGATCCCTCTTCCTAACTCCAGTTCTTGTTTTCTTCTTTGGCAGATCTTCCGGCCTCCTAATTTATGCAGCAACCGTGGATCTTCTTGCGGAAGATTTCTTGTCTCCAGAGGGTCTCAGCATGAGCAAAAGACAGAAGCTTTCGGGAGTCTTGTTTATTTTCATGGGGGGTAAGTTCATCCCATCTTTAAAAGAGCTCATCCCCGCTGATATTGATTGGAAAACCAGCTGCATGCATGTCAGTCGTGGGAGCATTTGCCTAAACAGCAGTATTGTCGGATCTATTACTTTCAAACAGAGTCACAAAAACAATGACGTTCCTCGCAGATCTTTTCTCTCTCTCTTTCTTTCTTCTATGTTCTTTTCTTTAATAATCCTTACCCCCCCCCCCCCCCCCCGAATTTTGATTAATAGCAGTGTTCCTTCATACATCCCCTGTAGTTACGTAACTTACTTCCACGCTGGGGGAGGGGAGAATTTTGCCTCTTCTGGAACCTTGTGAAGCGTAACTACACTCACCCATGCTGTAAGCAGAGAGTTAGAGTTCATTGGGGAGAAGGCTTGCAGACTGGCGCGACCTTGGGGATGCATTTTGGCAGATGACTGGCTCATTTCCAGCGATGGCTGGCTCGGTGAAATTGCCTTGGGCCGGTCCGACTGAACGTCCTTGGATTTGTAATTGGTTTGCCTGCTTGTTTCCACGCCGCCATCCGACGCAAACTGACTTGTTTCCAAAATATCCGCCTTCCACTGGTTATATGATCGTGCGGAATTTCTGGATTTCTCAAGACGATTCCCGCGGGAACCTCTTGGATGGGCGCCACTTAGCGCTAAGCCTCTGCTGGTTGGTACGTACGGCTAAGGTACCTTAAGCCAACCAAAGCTTCGCTAGTTATCGTATCGTAGTTATGCTTTGATCTTGAATCCGGCGCCTTCGCTTCGGTCAGGCCTTGGTCAATCAATAAGGTTAGAGTTGCGGCGGTTTTTATCGATCTTCCCCTTTTTCATTCCCCTCCGCTTTCTTTCTCTTTTTACCCTCGTCCACAGCTTGCGCCGTTATTTAGTTCTGGTCTACCCCATTTAGTTCTGATCTACCCCACGCGGGCTGTCCTTGATCGATTTGTAAGTTCCCGCACTCTTCCAATCCTGCTTTGTCAGTGTTCGATGACTCTGCGCCCTATCACGAATAACCATCCCCCACCCATCTATGTTTGAAACTCTGATATCATGATTTCCTCTCCCGTAATAATGTCTTCGGCGCTCATATCTAACTGCTCATGTCCGGGATTTACAGTATTCAGCCACCGATTGGCAACTTTCTGCGGCCTGGATATGTCCCAGTTCGACACCACGACCAGAACTTGTAACGCCCGCCTCAGCAGCGGAAGGGTCCACGACGACCATTTCCCCGCAACCCCATAATCCCAGGGGCAGTATACGGCCGGTTCCGATGTGACTGTAAAAAAGCGGAGACACAGTTTCCATCATGACATCTCGAGAGTGTGCTACGGTTGCGCATGGTGGTGCTGGGAATGAACACGATACGACGAGTCAGCGGCAAGAATCTTATGAAGTCCACGATTGGCACGGCTCAAATCCTACGGATACAGATGATAACCCACTAGACGAGAAAAGTCCAGATTCCGAGTCATTGCCGCCTAAGCTGCCGCCGTTGCAAAAGCGACGAAGGGTGACTAGAGCATGCGACGAGTGTAGACGGAAAAAAATTAAATGCGACGGCAAACAGCCATGCACTCATTGTACTGTTTACAGTTATGGTATGGCAAACAGCTGAACTTGCAATCATTTTTTACAGGAGTTATCGTTGACTCCAGTATTTTGGTATTGCCTAGATTGCACGTATGACCAGCCTTCAAACAGACGAAGAAATCCTGCGCCTCAGTACATCGAAGCCCTCGAAAATCGTGTACGCAAAGCAGAGGCGATTCTTCGGGCAGTGATTCCAGATCTTGATCTCAATGATCCACGTTTTGATGTGCATGGGCCGGAGGAGATACGGTCCCGCCTAAGGGACCGTCTGAAAATATCTGATAACACTGACCCCGAGCCGACACAACCGCCAGTGGGCCAAGAACGGTGCGAGGAGTCACTTTTGGAATCGATGGTCGACAATTCAGGTTTGCTTGACCGTGATGACCAAGGGCATTGGGATTACCACGGCCACTCGTCAGGGTTAATTTTCATGCGTCGCCTACGGAAACAGTTTGGGAATCTGCCAGATCCCCGCCCAGAAGATCGGCCTAAAACGAAGTTCCAAAATATATCCCATATTCTGGAGGGAACAAAAGCCCCTTCAGAATCTCCGAGTGACTCTCACCTGTCTCCTGTCCATGATCTTCCGGAAAGAGAGGTTGCTCGTAAACTTTGTATGAATGCCCTCGAAGATGCTTGCTGCATCATGCGATTTTTGCATAAGCCTACGTTTTATGCCATGTTCGATCGAATTTACGACACCCCCCCGGAGAATTTCTCCAACGAAGAGAATAGCTTTCTACCCTTATTATATCTTGCTCTTGCTGTGGGCTGCCTTTTTCGGGGTGTTGGCGATACGACGTTGGATAAATCGGGTTATGAAGGCGCAACAGATCAGGGGTACTACTATTTTTTTTCTTTCTTTTTTCTTTCTTTTTTTTTTCCTGGCATTTTCTTTCAACTTTTCAATGCATTTTGAGCGTTTGCTAACAACTTGAAAAAGATTTCAATACTTTAGGGTTGGGCGACAACTTCTCGATATCACCGAATGTCGTGATCTTACCTCTTTGCAAGCCATCTGCTTCATGATACTCTTCCTCCAGTCATCAGCAAATATGAGCACCTGTTATTCCTATATTGGTATTGCGCTACGTGCCTCGCTCCGTCTTGGACTTCATCGATCCGTTTCGGCCAATTTTAACCCAATCGAACTAGAAACTCGAAAGCGGGTATTCTGGGTTGTACGGAAAATGGATGTCCATGTAAGTACTATTCTAGGTCTGCCGTCTATGTTGAGTGAGGACGACATCGACCAAGAATATCCACAAGCTGTCGATGATGAGTTCATCACTGCGGAAAGGATTTTACCAATGCCTCCCAATCACGTCACTCTGATGACTGGCGTGAATGCTCATATTGGACTCGGCCACATTGTCATGAAGGTTGTGAAGTATATCTACCCTGTTAAAATAGCAAGCCAAGGCGAAAACCATACCTATACGGTGAGCCACTCCAAAATTCGCGAACTTGAGCGCGACCTGCAGGCTTGGCAAGAAGATCTTCCTGATTCATTCAGACCCGGAGGGGACGCCGCTCCTGAAATTGAGAGGTCTGTTCTGTTCCCCCTGCGTACATACAAACGAGCTCTTGTGTTTACTCTCTCGCTGACTCAATTTTTTGATAAAAAGGATGAGACAATTGCTCCGTATTGGTTACGCCCACGTGCAGATGGTTATGTATCGTCCGTTTCTTCATTACGTTACAGGTAACTCCCAGGACAGGAAGATTGATAAGAGGTCATTTGCATGCGCTGCCGCATGTGTGAGTGTGGCGCGTAACGTCGTTCACATTACAGCCGGGATGAAGGAGAAGAAGCTTCTCAATGGCTCCTATTGGTTTACCATGTACACGACGTACTTTGCGGTTTTGTCACTCGTGTTTTTCATCCTTGAAAATCCTGAATCTGCCACAGTCAAGGACGGGATTCTGAAAGATGCTCTTGAAGGCAAGAATGCACTTGCAGGGCTTGCTAAGAATAGCATGGCCGCAGATCGGTGCGCTCAGAGTTTAAATGTTTGTTTTTGCCATTTTCCCTCCTCGAGACAGAAGTAATCCATTTCGCGGACGTGGCCATGCTGATCTCAATACCTTTAGTCTATTTTCAAACACCTACCTGAAAAGTTGCAAAATCGACGAAGCACCCCTATGCACTTGAACAGGAAACGTGCTCAACCTGCCCCACCATCAGCTCCCAAATCAAAAGGGACAATGATTCCTCATCATCCCGCTACCGCCGCAGATAATGTTGACTTAAATTCCCCCCAACGTGCAAGGACATTTCCTGTTCATCTCCTCACGTCACACGCATCAAAGCAACCTGAAAAGGCCAAGCAGCTACCCACAAGCGTTGATCATAATCACCATGTAAACCGTAGAGGGGGAGCGAGGCGAGTAAATGAGCAATCTCCGCTCAGCCACCCACACACCTCTCCAAGAGCACCATCAGCCAAGGATAAAGAGATTCGGTCGTCGGTTTCTTTACCCAATTCTACATCTCCTCAGTCGCTTCCAAAGCCACATTTCCAACTGCAAAACCACCAGCAACAGCACCAACAGCAACAAGAAAATCAGCTGCATTCTTCCTCACCATTATCTCCTAAGCATGGGGCATCATTCTCGCTCCCAATGCATAGTATGGCCTATCTTCCTGATTTAATGCCAATGATGTTCCCATCCGACGATCCCTTCGCATATCCAACTCAACCCATGTCAACTCTTGAAAACAATCATTTCAAGAACGATACCAACATCGCAGGAGCACAGTTCGGATTCAGATCATCATATCTAACCAATACCCCCGCGAATCCAACAAGTGCTTCTATCCCATCCTGTGACCCGTTACACGGGTTCCAATCGTTCTCCAACCCAAACAACCACGATGCAGTCACCCCGACATCTTCCTTGCCATACCACTTAAATCAGTTCCCGCAACTCTCGACAATTGGACAACAAATGTCTCCCAAATCGACGTCTCCATCACCTGGAGGACTATTACAAAGCCCCGACCTTATCTCAATGGATGAATCTTTCTTCTGGAAGAATTTCGACTCACACCAGCTGTTGCTACAACAGCAGCGACGCTCTTATCAGCAGGTTGATCAACAAGCTGCTAGCGATCATCAAATGTCCGAAATCCATGGTTTCGGAATGGGGATGGGGATGGGAATGGATATGGTTGATAATTTGGATGATCTCCTTGGAAATATAGTGGTAGGGACCGGGGACGATGGCACAAGAGGGGGGAATACAACTGCAGATGCAGATGCAGGGGCATTGGAAGATGGGAATATTGAGTGGAGTCAGTGGACGAATGCCTGGTTATAAGGCGAAGGAAACAACAGGAGATAATGTCCCCCTCCCCATTATCAATAGCAGCGGACAAAAAGCTATCAATTTCTTGTTACTCGAGTGGATACAGCGGAATACTATCTATCCTCCTCCCACACTCCAACAAATCAGTGCTAAGGTCTACCAATACCATGTAACATGGACGTTGGTAATGACATTAGAAGTGAGATAGGGGCGAAATGAGCAAAACTTTCATCGTTTCAGGAATTTCACGGCCTACGCTTTACGACTTTAATTCTTCTTTCTTCTTGCGTTATTGTGGTTTGATTTGTTTCCTGCATGTATATACATACCATCATGGTTTAATGACGATGCTCCTACCAGTGACGTTCCTTACGCAAGATCCCTCCCCCCCTCTTGTTTTTTTTGTCTCTCCTAGTTTTGTCACCTCCCCCTCATCCCGTAATGAGAGCCCTTTTTTGTTGGATATTTTTCTCGTTCATAGACCCATATCCCTGTTCACTTGCACCGCTTATTTGCTTTCTCCCTTTTTTGTTTGCATGTAAGTTGCTTCTACCTCGATCTTTTTTTTTTTTTTTTTTTTTTTTTTTTTTTATTTTTCTGCCACGTAAATTTTTTCTCAGCCAGATAAATCTAGCAAAAGATTCAACCCATATAGCGTTGATTGATGGAATGTTTTTATTTGATTACAAGTTTGGCTGGATTTTCTACCTAGATTTGCTGGGTCTCGAATAATTCTTGGGCTGAATGGGGCTTTATCTATCAACTCAGCTGTTCATTTGGATTTTATTGCAAACCTACCGGGCCATGTGTGGTTGTCAAATTTTTCCAGAACCACGCTTTGCCACCTATCCTTACCGAGTCAGGGTTTCTTGTTTATCTCTTAGCTCTTCTCCGTCCAACCACTTACACTTGTTGCACTGTGCTGCCGCCTCCCTCTCCCTGGGTGAGTCCGTTATCTAGGTTTCTCTCCGCTTCCGGTCCATTCCCGCATTGGTATTATATGGCAAATAACGTTACCGACAAACTCTTCAATTAATTTCATTTTTACTCATTTGCTAGCTAAGACCAGTCTTGTTTATTTGTTCATATATTTGATTAATTTTTTGTTAAAAAAAAAAAGAAAAAGAAAAAGAAAGAAAGAAAATATCCGCATATAGTTGTTTGATAGTAAAGTATTAATTGAGAAGCGTCAACTTTGCTTTTTACTCTTTTAACCCATCATACGCACTCAGCCACTCCGATGATAAATACACATCGACATATATTTATGCCAACAACAGAAAATTAAATCGAGGGTAAGTGGGTGGGTGAAAACTAGATTATTACTTGTTCCTGGTGCTGGCTTTTGCAGCTGCTTCAGCAGTCAGCCTCAATGTGGCCGGTGCGTCCTCTTTGGGCATGTGTAGTTCGACAAGCTGCAGTTTGAAAATGTTTAGTTGAAGTTTTGAAGGATTTTCCCCCCAAAAAAAAAGGGAAAGAGGGGAAAAAGGAAATCAAAATGGAGCTTATGAATTTGGATGAATGAAGAGATTCCGGAGGAGAGGACATAAAAACCTTACCTGGAGGACTTTTGCAGAAGAAAACCTCTCATCCGCGAATAAATTTAGCAATTCCTTCTCCGTCCTGACCGAGTAGGTTTTGAATTTATCAGTTTGGGCTCCAAAAGCTGGCACGAGATCTTTAAATTTCCAGGCTTGGATATCATTGTATACCGCATCCCAGCCGTGGATGCATCGCTCGATAGTGTAGCCGTCGTTGCATATTACGAAGCTATATTTGTTGGAGGTTTTGTCAGCGAGGATGCTAAAACTCATAGACTCTAGGGATATACACAGGGCAAGGGGCGTCGAAGTAGGAAGTGGACTTTGAAACTTACATGATAGGAGTGAGTTCGTGCCTGATCATGGTACTCAATTCCTGCGCCGTGAGCTGGAAACTCCCGTCGCCAATAAACAATATCGTTCGCCTGCCATCAAACTTCTCTTTCACTGCGAGGGCAGCACCCTGGCAAGCACCCAGAGCATACCCAATACTTCCCCATAGAACCTGGCTAAGGGCAGTGACGCCCTTGGGAAATCTTGTCTGCCAAATGCCAAAGTTGGCTGTGCCCGTTTCGGTTATCACAACGTCCTTTTCCTTAAGCCATTGACCAACCGTAGGCCAAAACCACGAGTGTGTTATGGGTGATTGCGCTGAGAGACGTTCGTTTGTTGGTACTTGGTTTGCAATTTTCGGGATGGGGGTTATGTTCAACTTTCCCATCCGATCAACCACTTTCCGGAGAACGCCCTTCATGTGGATATTTGGATATTCGGAGTAGCGGACGGCGACATAGTTGCTATGGAAGTCAATTGAATTCATACGGCCAATGCGGTAGGAAAACCCTGTTGTGTTGAAGTCGGACATAATGGAGCCGATGTTAAGAATTAGATCGGATGATTCAACACAGTCCTTGACTCCTGGATTGGAGCCATCGCCGGCGTAGACACCACCGTAATTGGGAAGGGTTTCGTCAACAGCGCTCTTCCCCATGGGTGTGACGAAAGTCGGCAATCCGGATTTCTGGACGAGATCCTGCACTTCTTCGAGGACACGGTGACGGATGGCACAGGCGTCAACAAGGATGACGGGAGATTTAGCAGCGTGGAGGTATTTCAAGACCACATCCACGACGTATTCTTCCTTTTCTTCCTCGTTTGGTGGACGTGTCAGGTTAATGGGAGTTTTCAAACGATCTCCTTCCACCTTCTGCTTCACCATATCGGTGGGCAGCGCGATGTATACGGGTCGACTTCGAATCCAGCATTCTCTTATTGCGTTGTCGATTTCGGCTGCGGCGTCTTGCATGGGATTTAACCTGGCGACATAGCAGGAAATGTTGGCGCTCATGTTGGTAAAGACGTTGAAATCTCCGTTGCCCAAAGTGTGATGGAGAAGCATTCCGTCCCGCTGGGAAACTGTGTTTGGCTGGCCCACGATGTGGACAACAGGCACAAATTCGGAAAAGGACCCCGCGATAGCATTGAGGGATGAGAGCTCTCCAACCCCGAAGGTCGTGACGACCGCTCCCATTCCATGTACGCGTGCATAGCCATCGGCCGCATATCCTATGAAAATTGTCTTAGCAGACAGATAACGCAGTAGTGGGAGTTGGGAGCAACCGTTGTGAACGACCCCGAGGGATCCGTTCATTGGACATACCAGCATTCAATTCATTGCAATTGCCAACCCACTGGAGCTTACAATGCGGGAGGTAGTCTAATGCCACCAAATTATAATCGCCTACAAGGGCGAAGTGAGCCACAATCCAATTTCCAAGTTTGATAGGGAGGGTTGACTCTATATATATATATATATATATATATACCTGGAAGGCCATGGATAGATCGAATCCCCACTTGATGGAGCCGCGTAAACAAATATTCAGCAACATCGACGGGAGATATAAGCCCCTTGCTTGCAATATCGGTTGCCATTATAGCTCAATGGGGTTGTACTGTTCGCACTTAACTGGAGTGTGGAGTGTGTTGTGGAGAGGATGCAGCCGCAACAATTACAGTTAAAACGACGAGGAAGGTTAGCCAGGTAGCTAACTATAGTTAACTTCTAAAGCAGAAAATAGCGGGCAAGTTGGGGAATGCAAGGAGACGGGAAGAAACCCGTCCATTAATATAGCCTGAGCCAGCCCATGTTGCCCCGGCACCAAGTAAGACTTGGGTACAGCAAAAAATGGTTTGAGCAATATATGATGTCAACGCGCTGCCGCAGATATCCAGTTTAGCCGCTTGGAAGCAGGGCGCAGGCGAGCAGCGGCTGACTAACGGGGGTTGGGTTGTGCCAGCTCTCGCGGTCACATGAAGGCGCCTTGCCTGTTCCGACCTAGCGCCGGGGTCCCGTGCTGGGAAGGCCAAGTCCGGCGTGATTAATAATAGCAAGGGAAGAACTCTTGCAGCTAAACAGTCAAATATACACGAAGCAGTGGAACCAATCTTGAAACTAGGAGATACGAATTGTCAGGCCCCACTCAATAACCCATCTCCCAACCTCGAGATTGATCGACTGTGTGTATTTTCAATATGGACTAGTTGGGTTAAGATGTTCTAGGTAACTAGGTTATGCATATGATTGTTCAGTTGACATTCGTTTTTAAGTCGCCGCTTACCTGCCCCCCCCCCCCCCCCCCCCCACCACAAAGGACGTACTTCAATCCCAAAAAAATCCACTGACAATCCGGATAGAGTATAAAGGAACGCCGCCTTTGATAGTTGCCTTTGCGGTAGCTATTAGTATTCTTCATGTCGGGGTCCGCAAAACGATGTCATGATGGTGGGGGAGGCAACCTATCGAAGAGGAGCAAGGTCCAGAATTCTGCCTTTTGGCATTCGTTTTAGATCATCTCCTTGCCCTTCTCCACATCTTCTCTGGGTTTGAAAACACCGGTTCTGTTGTGGATTTTCTAACATCAAGTAATAGAAATCAAACCTCTGGTTCAACAAGAGCAATACCCGCCAATGGAGTTGCAGACGGGTCATCGAAAAAGGTGATGCGGGCATTTTTGTAACCTCCAGCAGAGGAAAGGAGGCAAAGTGTGTCTCGGAGATGATAGACCTGCTCTATCAAGTCAGTTTTAGCCATTTATTACCCACACCCCTCTTAACTTGTTGTCCGCTGACCATGGACAGGACTTGGAAAAGAACAAACACTCAGGGAAATCAACACGAGATGGAGCAGCCTCTGCCTCCGAAGATGCTAATAATAAACCAGAGGAAAAAGAAGAGCATGAAGAAGATGATATCGAGGCCCAAATCCGCAAAGAAGTCGACGACATGAAACCAGACAAATCCAAAAAGGACAGCAGCCCCTTCCAGACCGTGAAACTTGACATTCCATGCCGTGCGTCTACTGATGATCAAACCCCAAACCCCAAACCCCTTCTTAAGTCGTCAAATTCTAACATCTAATTTCGTTTGCCCCATATCTGTACAAAAGTCTCCTTCATAAAAATCGATAAATCCCTGGACCCTGTCCAAATCGCCCACCGCCTCTGCACAGATGCACAGGCAAACCCAGACACGAAGCGCAGCCGCTGGATCCAGCGAATAACACCTATATCACGAACAGAAAAAGTCCTGGGCGGTGGCCTCGAGCAATTATCCCGTGAAGTTCTCAAACCGCATTTCCACTCCGGCGGGCCACCGAAGAAGGTGATTTTTATTTTATTTTTATTATATATATATATTCCATCTCCGTTTCGTCTTCCTTCCCTTCGTATTATTTTCTTTCCATCCGCTCTTCCTTACCGAAAGCAACCACACATGGCTTAACTCCCCTTTTCTCTGTCTGCGATGTAGTACGCAATCCGACCCTCCATAAGAAACAACACAGAATGGAATCGAGACATCGTAATCCCCCTCGTAGCCAAAATCGTCGGACCAGGCCACTCCGTCGATCTCAAAAACTACGACGCGTTGATATTAGTCGATATCGTCCAGGTAAGCGAACAAATGCCCCTTATATACACACCTGCAAAAACCCCCCGCCCATCATGATATCTCCCCGTAAAAGAATCCCTCTCTTTAGTTCTTTCCTCACAACCCTCCATAGAACATATGCGGCATGAGTGTCGTCGGACGCGACTATGACGAGTTGAAAAAATACAATATCTCTGAAATATACGATCCAACCCCGAAACCCCCCAGGCCGGCGAAGACTGTAGCGGAGGGAGCAGCGAGCGATGATGCGAAGGCTGAGGAGGCTCCAGCAGAGACGGGGGCAACGGCATGAGAGGAATTGGGTGTTTGAATTGGATGGTTTCCTTTTCCCCAACTTGAATGTAGTCGGTGAGTAAAGCGGGGTCGGTTCAGGTTGAGTGAGGGAAACAAAATAAATAGAAAAGCAATGCACAAGAACCCTCCGCCAAATATTCCAGGATGCGGAATTAGTCTCCAAAAGATATTCATCCTAGTTCTTATCTTCTACATGCTCGTTTTCCTTGGTCTAATCTCACCTTGTTCCACTGGTATCAAACTAAACTGCGAGAATAACTGAGGAGAGAGCCACTAAAAACCATGACAAAGTCATCAGGAAGCAGAGAGCCATTAAAGGGAGTATGCCGACTTAAATTTCTGCTACCGATAAGAAAAACGTCTACCTACATAGGATACCAGGTCGAAGTCCGTTGCATCTACATCACTAAACAATAACATCGTCCAGACACCTCGTAGAAGCCACGCCGCTAGGCGCTCGCAGATCATCAACCCAGCAGCAAAGCTTAACCACTCCCCCTGTAAGGACATCTTCCCAGTCAAGAAATTTGAAAAACAAAAAATAGAAGGCCCACTCCCGAATCCACCTTCCGAAACCCTCTCCCAAAAACAACAGCAAGCAGCCATGGCAAAGCAGCTTGTCCATCATTAGCCAAGACGACCAACTTTGTTTCAAATATACCACATCTTAAGTGCCAGATCACCTCCTGCCGCCATTGGAAGCAGTGGTCGTCCTTCAGACTTGGGCGGCTCGGAGGGTGAGGGTTTTTGGCCTTGTTTAACGTCTGGCCCTGAGCGGGGGCCTGAGCTGGTCGGCACATTCTCATGAGAACGCGCTCGGTTCGAGACCAAGTGAGCATAGTACACCGCCGGGACTTGGAGAAAGACACTCTCGTTAGCTATCACGGAGTTCGAACAGGGGGAAAGAGAATACTAACAAAGGGAGACCGAGATCGTAGACCGCATATATTGATAGCAATGCTCGTATATCATATTTTGTAGGTCCTTAGGCGAATGATTCATTTCATCAATAAGAACGTGATAATGCACGGGGCGGCTTGTCCCCTGCAGAGCAATATGAGACCACAAGAAAAAGTCCCATCCATTGGGTCCAGTGATATCTTTATCAATAAGAGTTCCGGGCAATGGATTTCCATTTTTATTCGAGGCATTTCGATCATTCGGGTTGGGAAATGCCCGGATGTGGTGACGTTTCGATGCAACAACCACTGTCATCTTACCATTCCATTCTACACCCCGATTCAGGTTCTTCCAGGCTTTCCTGATGGAAGGAATCTCCTCGTTTAAAACATATTGAAATTGGCCTTCCGAAACACCATCGCGGAAGTAGTAGATATTCTGAGGAACTCTCCCCTGACCAACTGATGTGTACCATGCCTTAAACAGGGGAGTAAGCATTGACTCGACGTTAGCTTCGCTAATCATCTCAACGTGATCCCCATTTGTTTGACAAGCGCCCGCATATCGACCCCCAAATTGGTCCATGGATACTGACACTGCAGCCATGGATGGGGCGGGGCTCCCGGGAGCAGAATGAGAAACATCAGCTCCAATAATCATAGTAAATGGCAAAAGACCTTTCGTTATCTTGGAAGAAACCCTGGCGGTTGTTCCTCCCAACTTGGCATTTACCTTCATCAATACATTGGATATGTATTGTCCGTTGCATTTAACCACCTGAGTAGCTTGCAAAACCTGGGAGGGGACTCCAAATCTGCAGTCGCACGATTTTTTTATTCGAGAATAATGAAAAGCATTTTTTTCGCTCACAACAAAAATCAAGAGCTCTGGGCGAAGGTTAAATTTGTTTCCAGTGTTATGGAACAAGTTGTACACTGCTTCTGCAGGATCCTTGTCAACTACACCAATGAAAGGTCGTGTGGTAGCAATAGTTCCACCGTGGCCTTGATAGGCGCGTACAAAAGTATCGACAAACCGCTCAACATCTTGTTGATTGACATAACGACCAGGGAAAACGCCCACACCCCAGGAAGTTAGCGGCTTGGAGTTCTTGTTGTAGAACTTTTTCCCTCGGAGATCCCATCGACCAGAAGTTCCAGGATTAACACGTTGATTTCCCCCAAAGACGATCTCTGGATTCGGCAACAACCGGGCTTTTGTCACCATCATAGAATCCGATATCCTCAAACCATAAGCCTGCAAGACTCGATCACCACCGTGTGCAAGGATTCTCTTGGATTCTTCAACTGCCTTTCGCCGCTCAGCGGGACGGGTAACCGCAAATTTGATCATCGAGGTGGTCTGAAGTTCATCAAGCTTGAATGGGAATTTCTGAGGTTTGTGGATCCCAAGAAATTCCATGGGGTAGACAACCCCTTTCTTGGTCATTTTGACTAACGGCAGTTCCCAGTAAGTCAAAGCAACATTGTAGCGAGTCTTAAAATAATCAAAAATGGTCTTAGAACGCATTTTCCCAGTGGCGGCATCAAGAGTTTCGATAGTGTACTCTTTCGAATTCGCAAGAAGAAAGCCTTTAATGATCCATTCTTTGTCTGGAACGGGGCAACCCTTGTAAGAGGCCTTCACCGCAACTTTATGGAACCGGCTCAACTGCTGAAACTTCTGGGACGAAGCGCGGCCACCAAGTCCATCATCAACTGGTTTGGTCACGGCAGCGAGATGTTGGATATCGCGAAGCCCAAGGACTTCAATCGCTGCACTTGTGAGAGATATTTGTGCCCAAAAACAAGAGTTCGAAACATCGATGTTTACAGCTAGTTTTCCAGGCTAAAGGCTATGTTAGCCAAGTGTCATAATGTGAGGTTAAGGTGGAAGGGAACATACATGGACAGTGCGTATCGCTTGGTAGATGCCTTTGTAGGCATAAACACCACCACCAACAGGAGCCTTTGGATTGTCTGGGCTAAAGAAAGAGCGCCTCATAGGAATAAACCTGGAACTTGGCGTTTCGCGCAAGACGTGATCTAGGAAGTCTTGGATGAGGTTAGACTAAGCCAGATGGATGGTAAAAGGAAAAAGGAAACGAAATCACGAACTGATAGCTTCAAACACCTCCGGCGAAGCCGTACAGGTCCCACTAAGATACGCATGAAGTGCTTTCAGGTTTACCGTTTTGGTTTGACGAACTACAAGGCGAAAGGTATTTGGGATCTTTGAATCAGAACGCCCCTGCTCAGCATCAAGGTCGACCATGACATTGACCTCTTTGTTAATCGGAACAAGCGACCTACGATGGTATATCAGTCAACGAGAAATATGCTTCTAGAGTGTTACAAAGCTTACCATGCCAGTTTATTACCATCAAAAATAAACTCGTTCCCAACCACTGCCTTCCGAGTCTTTGAGTTCCACACCTTTTGTATCACTGCACGTTTGTCGGTGCCAGCAACTTGTACCTAGATGGAGTTGAGCACCGAAGCCAAAGCCTGCACAACGAAGTTCTGATCATATCTTACATCGTATTGGTACACACTCTTCGTCGGGAACTGTGTGACAGCGTATAGATTCACGGCAGTGATGATCTCTTTTCCTGTCCCATTAAAGCCGGGTCTTTTTGCAAGATCCTTCCTATCCATACTCTGCCCACCATGCTCATCAGTAAGGTACACATGACGAAACGTGGTTGTCACATCTGCTATCTATGCTTTGGTACTCTTAGGCCCGCTCATGGTGGAGAACCAGGGTGCGACAAAATAAAAATAACAAGATAGCAGAGTAATGATAGAATATATATAAGGGGCGCGGGGCGCGGGACGCTTGGAAGCATGAGGACAGAAAGGAGGAACCCATGGACGGAAAGCACGAAACTTTTATCGTCGACAAAATGATGAATGTAAATCCATCCAAATTGCAGGGGAACATTCGCCAGATTAGGAAGTATGAATGAGCTTTGACTGGGTGAAGATGAGGCCGTAACAGGTGCTGGAAAATGGAAGAGGATCAAGATCATGGATAGCTGTGAATGGGATGGGAATGCCTGTATCCGTGACATAGCAAGACAAAGGCTTCACCACAGAGTGCACATTCAATGGAATCCCACTTCTGAACCTGGGAGTGATGATATGTAGAGATTTGCACTGCTTAAATTCGGCGATGGAGATGGTAACTTGACTTAATCTAACTTGAAAGGTAAATAGCAATGGGGGTATAGATAAATTAACACTTCTCCATCCAGTGAGCCGTAGGTGGAGGACCGGCAATTTGGGATTCTAGGCCATCTGACCGTATCTAGGCAATGAGGAAACAAAAAGGAAAACGTTTTTACCTCGTGGTTTAGTGCATACGCATCAGCCGGTAAATCAACGTTGCGACACATATCACTAATTTTAGGAATTCTTCTGGGATCACGGGCTGGGTCGCGAAGGGGAATATCCCCGCCCTGCATTTGACCTTGGATACTGCCAAATGTCAGAGTTCCAGATGGTGAACGCGAAGCTACACGAGGGGAGCCCGGGGGAGAGTTCATTCCACGATGACCAGAACTCCCCGGACCACCATCGTACTGGGCATGGCTATTGTGGCGTGATCTGGAGCGATCCCGTTGGATAGGTGGTGAAGCAATTCTACCGCTGCAACTCCGGCGTTTCCCCGCGCCCGACATAAGCAGGAGCAGCGATAAGAGATCTATCTTCTGGTTCACCGATGTTGTAGGTTAGTTGCGGTGGTGGAATGATTGGAAACGGAGATATAGAGGACACCATACGCCTGTAAAAATGTGATAAAAGGAGGGCTTTTGACCCACGAAGGAGCCGAAGCAGGTGATTATTCGGGGGGGGGGGGGGGAGGAAACAAGATAATCTCAACTTTTTCAGGGGAAATTTATTTTGGGTTAATTGCGAAACATAGACAGCCTGACAAAGGGTGGTTGGAGGGGGTTGTGGTCCTGTTGGGTTGAGGAACCTTGTAAAGGAATATGGGTTTAAATAAGAAAGTGTAATACCACCGTGGAGGTTTTGCATTTACTCGATTACAGATTAAAAATCAATACGGGGTGGTTTACAAGGCAACGTGCACCACCCACCTGTTGAAACGCTAACTCGTTGTCACCTCA